>NW_028240916.1:0-15420 GCF_964263255.1 Lissotriton vulgaris | reverse complement strand
GTATCCTTATATATATATTCAATGAAAAAACCATAGGTTTCACACCAGTTATAGTTAGCTGGAAATTTTAATGATGTAAAACCATTGAAATTCCACGTTATAGTTAGTTGGACTCACTATAACTTGCGCACCTGCAATGCACTGCTGATGTCGTCACAGATTACATCACTCATGACATGGTCAGTGACATCACTCATGACATCACTGATGACACCATCCAGTGAATGTGTGTCTTTCTGTAAAATAAATATGTTTTATATATGTATATGTAAAGGTCGATGGAAGAATAAATGTTTAAATAAGTGTCTTAATGGATATTTAAAAAAAAAAAAGATTGGTTAACTGGCTTATTAAGTGTATCTTAGTGAATACATATATTAGCGAGTATTGTTTAAATATTTAAATGTTTGTATCAGTGTTTCACTTTGTGTATAAGTGGCTGCATGGGTTGGTGAGTAGCTACATGTGTGTGTATATGGGTTATTAGATGTTTTTTAGTATCAGTATGAGTGTCTGTATGGTTTGGTGGGGGTATTACTTAGCACATAGATGCATCAATGACTGACTCACTGTTTGTATGTGTTTTGAAGACAGCATATGTGCAGGACTGTATGGGTGTGTTAGTGAGTGAATGACTGTCTCACTAGTGTCTTTATCATTAACGACATATGTTTTAATCTAGTATATGTGAGTATTGATGTATATAAGCGAGTATATGTGAGATTGTAAGAGTTCCTGTTTAAATAAGTATGTGTTTCTATAAGTGATTGTTTAAGAGAGTAAGTATGTGTAAGTTTCCTTAGAAGTAAGATGGTAGTGTGTGTATAGTTATATATGCAAATAAATGGATGTTCAATAGTTTTTTTGCATGTCTGAGTATGTGTGTGAGTAACTTTTGGATGACTGTCGGTGTGTAACAGGACGTATAGGTGTATCACTAAATATGAGAAGTGAGTATATGTATGAGTGACTATGTAGAACTGTTGCTGAATGAGAGGATGTGTATATAGAAGGTGGAATTACTGAATTGGTTGTTGTAACTGGTATGGGTTTCTCCACTTTTTTGAAAATGTTAGTTTCTATTTTTGAATATGTGTTTCAAGGGTTACTTTACAGTGAAAGGAGGTCTGTCACTCTGTCACAAGGATGGTATCATCAGTGATGTCATGAGTGATGTCACTGACCATGTCATGAGTGATGTAATCTGTGACGTCATCAGCAGTGCATTGCAGGCGCGCAAGTTATAGTGAGTCCAACTAACTATAACGTGGAATTTCAATAGTTTTATGTCAGTAAAATTTCCAGCTAACTATAACAGGTGTGAAACCTATGGTTTTTTCAGAAAAATGTATTAGGTTTTTTAAATGCTAATTCCTAACTATAACTAGTGTGAAACGTATGGTTTTTTCAGTGAATTTCAAAGGTTTTTTAAATGCTAATTCCTAACTATATATAGGGCCTCAAACCTATTTTTTTTCTGTGAATTTCAAATGTCAAATCTCTATAGGTATGAAATGTAATATTTTTTATAACGAATTTTATATTTTATAATTATGTAATATATATATATTTTTTTTTTTATTTGTGTGACCCGGTGCGCTCCCGGGGCGCGTACCGATGCGCTCACCGGTAAGCAAAGTGCTATTGCGCGCCCCGGGGCGCGTACCGGTGAGCGTCCCGTTAGCGCTATTGCCGCGAATGAAAACAACATTGTGATGTATCGCGTAGCCGCGTGATGCGTCATATGACGCACAGCGTAAGCGCACCCGGAAGCACGCATGCGCATACGATCGCAAAACGTTCTGACGCGCTTACGGTACGCGCCCCGGGCGCTCCCCAGGTCGCGTAGCGTAAGCGTGTCGGGTCATGTGACCTGAAAATAACACTTTTCATTGGTTCACAACACTTTTGGTTTCGAAATTATGAAAGCCCTGCTCATTTGACTTGAAAATAACACTTTTCATTGGCTCACAACACTTTTGGTTTCCAAATGATGAAAGCCCTGGTCATGTGACTTGAAAATAACACTTCTCATTGGTCCAGAACAGTTTTTTTTTCCAAATGATGAAAGCCCCCTCCTTTTTTCTTTATTCTGACTTTGTCCTTTGACTGAGGAAGACCTGTTTGGAGATCTATCTCTAATATATTCTACTTAAAAATGGCTAAAGTAGCAGCAGAAGTTGGAGCATCTGCCCCACCACCACCACCACCACCATCAAAAAAGACCACCAGAAGATCACATTGGTGGTCAAGAAGAAGAGGAGGAGGATGAGGAAGAGGAGGAAGGCTCAAGGCAGTACCTGCAAGAAGTTCATCAGCCCTACAAACCAAAAGAGCACTTCGTATGGCAGTTGTACAAAATCCCAAGGGGTTTCAAAAAAGTCAACGCTGCGAAGGTGACTTGTTTGATTTGTGATGCTGAGCTGTCCAGGGGGAACCCTAACAAAAAACTATTCCTTCGGGAATCATACCATGATTCAGCACATGATCCGTTGGCACCCAATCAACTATTCTGCTGCAGAGGTAAGGGACCTCTGCAGTAAGCTACCCCCATCATCATCTAGACCCTCAACATCAAAAGAACCAACTCCATCAGGTTCAGAGGCAACATAGACAATGCCTATCATACAACCCAAATTTAACGATTTTAAAATCATGTGCAAATATTGTGGTAAGTTAATTTGCTATGTTGAGCAAAGTGTTAAACTTATCATCTGTGCCGGGGAATAACCATAAGTGCCCGAAAAAACCCTTATTTTTTGCAGAATTTATTTTGCTCCAGTTGAGCCATTTACAATTCCCTGTTTTTTGTTTCTCCCCCAGGAAAATACAAAAAAAATATAAAACTGTTCAGAAAAGCCATAAAAACTAAAAAATGTTCAAAAAAACAATAAAAAAATTATAAAACAACAAAAAGAAGAAAAAAACAGTTTTTTTTAGAACTACCTCCAATTTATAAATAAAGGCTTCATTTTTAAAAAACTCCGATTCTTTTTTCCCCATGATACGCTCCCTGGTACGCTCCCCCGTACGCGTACCGGGTGCTCCCCCGCGCAAATCGAAAACAATTTTTTTTTATTTTTTTGCCCCGCGGGGCCCTTTTATAGGCCCCACATGAAACCTAGGGGATCAGGGGGGTCTACCCTGCCCCCTAATGGTCTTTTCCCCCTTTGTTTTGGCCACCTCTTGTGTCTCAATCCTACCGAGACACAATATGGCGGCCGCTCCGGACCGTTTGGAATGTTTACCGACACCCGAGAGCCAATCAGCTTTCCGTGCGCAAGTCGCGTGGCGCGCCCGGAGCGCTCCCCGGTGCGCGTACCGGGGCGCGCTTACAGATATATATATTTTTTTGAACCTAAATTACTCAAAATCCACTGGAGCACATATCTTGAGACATAGCAAAGGCACATCGGGCTACCAGTCCCTACAATTTTGCCAAGTTTGGTGTAAATCCATTCAGCCGTTCGGGCTAAAAGTGAGGTCGACCGCCCTATGGAAATTAACATGGGGAAAACGCGTTTTGGGACCCCCTTTTATCTCAGCCCCCGCTTGACGAATCCCCCCCAAACTTTCAGGGAAAGACTGGAGCTCGAAGAGGCCATTTTGAGGAAATATCAGGCAGATTCGTCAACCGGCGCCAAAGTTATTCCAAATAGAATTTTGTGATTTACCATTGAAAAAAATCCTAACTATAACTACCTACTGGCGACCGCCAGTAGGTAATATATATATATATTACCTACTGGCAGTCGCCAGTAGGTATAAATAGTTAGGATCTTTTCTCTATGGGATTTTTGAAAATTCTATGTCTAATAACTTTGCCGTTTGTGGACGGAATTGGCTGAAATTTTCAGGAAAATGGCACATTTTGTTTCTGAGCAGGCCCTGAAAATTTGGGGGGGGTTCATCAAGGGGGGGGCAAGAAAAAAGGGGGGTCCCAAAACGCGTTTTTCCCATGTTAATTTCCATAGGGCGGTTGGCCTCACTTTTAGCTTGAACGGCTGAATGGATTTGCATGAAACTTGGCAAAATTGTAGGGACTGTTAGCCCGATGTGCCTTTGCTAGGTCTCAATATATGTGCTCCAGTGGATTTTGATAAATTAAGGTTCAAAAAAATATATATATCTGTTACAGCGCTCCGGGTAGCGCTCCGGTTTGCGTACTTGACGCGTAACGGAACTTCGCAAAGCGAAGCTGATTGGCTCTCCGGTGTCTGTCAACATTCTAAACAGTCCGGAGTGGCCGCCATCTTGTCTCTCGGTAGGATCGAGAGACAAGAGGAGGCCAAAACGAAGGGGGAAATGACCATAAGGGGGCATAGTAGATCCTCCCTGACCCCCTAGGTTTGATGTGGAGGCTTTAAAAGAGCCCCGCGGGGCAAAAAAAAAAAAAATCTTTTTTTTGCGTGGCGAGCGTCCGGTACGCTTTTGTGCAATGGGCGGTGGTAATCTAAATGATAAGGAGGGGGGGCATCGTTCAAAGCACATCAGCGTGCATAAACACGAAAATGTTTTTATCTACCACGTACTTGACTTATCTCTCTGAGATGCATTCCCTTGTGTTTCGGCAATGGTAGTCTGTTCATTACATAGATCGCCCGAGGGCGGTAGTACAGACCGCGCGTAGGAAAGGGTCAAAAGCCAAGGGTATAGGAGTATGTAACAAACGAGCCATTTAATTGAAAAAACTAAACGTGACAAACGGTTGCAGGATCAGTGAAGGTTGATTTTATAATTGAAAGTATAACAGGATCAGTTACAATAAAATCGTCCATACGCACACCATGGGCGAGTATCATGGGTAACATTATTTCGAAGCTTTATTAATACAATAATCAATAATGAAAAATCAACATCAATAGGGTTGTCTGTATTCACAGTCAGTACCCTTCCCCGCCCGCCATGTGCACAAAGACCGCATACATCCCCCATAACGTCAAGGCTAAGTAACTAGAACGTCATTAGGAGTTGTAAGTTGCTCCCATATTGGCGCCATTTTGGTCGAGGCCAGGCAGGTTCAGAGTAAAGTTCAATGTCTCCAATAAGTAGCGGCAGGACCAGAATCCCTTTCGGCAGTGCTGGCTTTGTCATTACGAGCACTAGAAAACAAGACATTCTGGGCAATACCACCCTTGACGCAGCCCTTTAATCCTCAAGATGGTGTCTTTCAAAAGCCAGGGGTATAGGAGTATGTAACAAGCGAGCCATTTAATTGAAAAAACTAAATGCGACAAACGGTTGTAGGATCAGTGAAGGTTGATTTTTTAATTGAAAGTATAACAGGATCAGTTACAATAAAATCGTCCATACGCACACCATGGGCGAGTATCATGGGTTACATTACTTCGAAGCTTTATTAATACAATAATCAATAATGAAAAATCGACATCAATAGGGTTGTCCGTATTCCCAGTCAGTACCCTTCCCCGCCCGCCATGTGCACAAAGACTGCATACATCCCCCATAACGTCAAGGCTAAGTAACTAGAACGTCATAAGGCGATGCAAGTCGCTCCCATACTGGCGCCATTTTGGTCGAGGCCAGGCAGGTCCAGAGTATAGTTTAATGTCTCTAATAAGTAGCGGCAGGACCAGAATCCCTTTCGGCAGTTCTGGCTTTGTTATTACGAGCACTAGAAAACAAGACATTCTGGGCAATACCACCCTTGACGCAGCCCTTTATTCTACAAGATGGTGTCTTTCAAAAGCCAGGGGTATAGGAGTATGTAACAAGCGAGCCATTTAATTGAAAAAACTAAACGTGACAAACGGTTGCAGGATCAGTGAAGGTTGATTTTTTAATTGAAAGTATAACAGGATCAGTTACAAGAAAATCGTCCATACGCACACCATGGGCGAGTATCATGGGTAACATTACTTCGAAGCTTTATTAATACAATAATCAATAATGAAAAAACGAAATGTGATAAACGGTTGTAGGATCAGTGAAGGTTGATTTTTTTAATTGAAAGTACAACAGGAGCAGTTACAATAAAATCGTCCATACGCACACCATGGGCGAGTATCATGGGTTACATTACTTCGAAGCTTTATTAATACAATAATCAATAATGAAAAATCAACATCAATAGGGTTGTCTGTATTCCCAGTCAGTACCCTTCCCCGCCCGCCATGTGCACAAAGACCACATACATCCCCCATAACGTCAAGGCTAAGTAACTAGAATGTCATAAGGAGTTGCAAATCGCTCCCATACTGGCGCCATTTTGGTCGAGGCCAGGCAGGTCCAGAGTATAGTTTGATGTCTCCAATAAGTAGCGGCAGGACCAGAATTACATTTATGAAGAATGTTGAAGAGTAGTATGTTGAAAATCTGAAGCCATCATTCTACAAACTCTCAACCAGCCTTGGATGGAAAAATCCTGAAGAATGTACAAACTGAAAACCAGTTTTTGTCTGCATAGCATCAGCAGCAACACTTGAGTCAGCTTTGTGTGAAGCCGCCATCTTGATCCAATCAATACCGTCCCCTTGCACACATTCAGGGACCAGGCAGCAGGACGTGTCTTCAGATCAAACGGATTGTGGGACAAGGTCCAGAATGGAAGAGTCACCAAAAGGCAAAAAGTTCCGCCGGACCCTGGGAGCCGGCCGCCTATGTCGGGGGTGATCTCAGGCCACACCAGGGCAACAAGACTTGGGGAGGGGGCAGGAGCTAAGCGCCCCCTCCCAGTCCGCGCCACCACACCGCCCCTGGGGGGCCTCCGTCAAGCGGTTCAGGGGGGCACCACAGGCAGATGTTCTTCAGATCAGTGGCTCTCACTGGCAAGGCTCCCCTCCGTCAGCAGCAATCGTTGACGCTGTGGTTGCGGCCGGAGGCCCCGCCTAGTCAACGCCCCGGCCTCTCCATGTCGTAGGCTGCAAGAGTGGTCGCAACTCAGCTGGCCGAGCGGGACTTGGGGAGGGGGCAGGAGCCAAGCACCCCCTCCCAGTCCGCGCCACCACACCGCCCCTTGGGGGCCTCCGTCAAGCGGCTCAGTGAGGCACCGCAGGCAGCGGTTCTTCAGATCACAACAGAGTCTCATGCTCGATCAATTGAGCTGGCCGAATCAGGCAACAAGAAGGTGTGAGGGGGCACCTCTTGCTCAACCGCCACCTGAGGAGGTGGTACTCACTTCCTAGGAGGTGGTGGTGGTGGTGGGGATGCACCAGCTGAAGCTACAACACTTGCTATTGCTAAGTGATGAAAAAAGGTCTTCCTCTCACAAAGATGAAAGTCAGAGTGAGGAAACAAGGAGGGGTTTTCATCATTTGGGACAAAAAATAGTTCTCAACCAACGAAAAGTGTTATTTTTAGGTCACATGACCTAGTCTTACATCATTAGGAACCCAAAAGTGAAATGAACCAATGAAAAGTTTTATTAACAAGTCACATGACCTGTTATGCTTACGTTACGCGCTCCGCGCCGCGTCCCGGATCACTTCCGGGAAGCTGTGCTTCGCGCCTCGCGCACCGGTGCACTTCCGGGTGCGCTAACGTGGCGCGTCATATGACAGAAGGGACAGGCAACAAGAACCATCAGTCAAAGAGGGGAGGGCAAGTTCTTCTCTACCGGGTCATGTTTGGGCTCCACCGGAACTGATCAAATTGGTAGTCTACAGTGTTTCTGGATGTTTCAGACTGAAGCTGGCGTCAGCATGAGAGCATTCCATGGCTACGTCGTGGCCATTCCGCGAGCAATCATGGCAGTCGCTCCCCACCGGAAGTCAGCGGGAGTCGGGGGCCCTGGTGACTCTTGTAGAATCTTCAAGGCTGAGGGGACGCTTTTGGGAATGGGGTCCATGCCCTAGCAGTCAAGCGTCCGAGTTCCAGGGTTGCCCAGAGCCATCCTTGCAGGCCAGGCCCAAGTCTGTGGAGCCGACCGCCATTTCCTGAGCTCCGTGGCAGCCGCCGGTTGCTGTACAGCAAGAGTGGGTGCAATTCATCTGGATGGCAGGTGAGATGCTGTAATAACAAGAGCAGGCACAATTCAGCTGGCCGAGCGAGGCCCTGTGCCGCAGGAGCGGGCGCAACTCAGGTGGCCGAGTGAAGCGCTAGGGTGTAGCTGAGAAACTTCCACCTGGGGAGGTGGGGAGGCTCGTTCACGCCGCCTCTCCCTTCCAGTGCACCCCACGCCGTCTCCTGGCGCAGGTATATGTGATGGTTGGACCAGGGCACCGCAGGACATGTCTTCAGGTCAAACGGATTGTGGGACAAGGTCCAGAATGGAAGAGTCACCAAAAGGCAACAAGTTCCGCCCGACCCCGGTAGCTGACCGCCTATGTCGGGGCGATCTCAGACCACACCAGGGCAAAAGACTTGGGGAGAGGGCAGGAGTCAAGCGCCCCCTCCAAGTCCGAGCCAGCACACCTCCCCTCGGGGGCCTCCGTCAAGCGGCTCAGGGAGGCACCGCAGGCAGCGGTTCTTCAGATCAGTGGCTGTCACCGGCAAGGCTCCCCTCCGTCAGCAGCGATCGTTGGCGCTGTGGTTGCGGCCGGAGGCCCATCCTAGTCAACGCCCCGGCCTCTCCATCTCGTAGGCCGCAGAGTAGTCGGGGAGAAACCCCGGGAACGGCGGCATGCATTTGGATCGATGTTGCAGCAGGCTGCCATGTAAATAGTTATTTAATAAAACATTTTACCCTGTTACTTTGCTGGTGTGTTTTATATATTTATAATATTTGCATAGGGTTTGTCGTTGTTTTGGGCGGGGTGGGCGGAGGAGCCGAGCTGTCTTGCAGCCATCATGGCGTCGAGCTCAGTTCCTCTCACTAGTTTCATATTTCTCATGAGGGGTTGTTCCTAATGTTTCTATTTTAGCGAGGTCAATAAGAGATCCCATTAGTGGCCTACTGATTTTGCTTGATTCCTTTTGTTTTTTCTAACGATTTTTCACTATCTGCAAAGACTAAACAGAGTATTGCGACTCTGTGCTTGTTTGTAAATAGAGAATGAACCAAACAGAACCAATTCCAAAACAGTAAATGCTTGGATAATAATAAATCAAATGGAGAGGGAAGCAGGCACGACGGATTTCAACGGGGGCAAAGGCCTGCGTTACCTACCCTTCACTATCTGCAAAGAGAGAATACTCCTAAAAGAAAAGAAAGAGGGGGGGGCAGCGTTCAAAGCACATCAGCGTGCATAGACACGAAAATGTTTTTACCTTCCACGTACTTGACATTTTACAGCTTTTGATATTTGCTATTAAAAAACCATTGAAATTCACTGAAAAAACCATAGGTTATAGACCATATATAGTTAGGAATTAGCATTTACAAAACCTTGAAAATTCACTGAAAAAACCATGGGTTATAGACCATATATAGTTAGAAATTAGCATTTACAAAACCTTATTTTACTCACACAAAACCATTGAAATTCCATATATAGTTAGTTGCACTAACTATATATCGCGCACCCGCAATCCACTGCTGATGATGTCACATATTACATCATTCATGACATGGTCAGTGACATCACTGATGACATCACTGATGACAACTCAAATGACATCACTGACAACATCACTGATAATATCATTCATGTGATAATACGATGAACCTCTTCAGACTCTAATATAACCTTAGATACAATCAGTGTAAACAGACACTCACAGATTGTCACTCATCCATGGAGTTACTCATACATCTAGTCAGTCATGAAAAGAATCAATCACACCTCCATCATGGCCGGGATGCCCGCCACCCCCTCCCAACACCAATTCCCCAAGGGGAGGAGACAGACACTGGTTTGAGCTTTTGGAAGGCGGGGGGGAGTTACCCCCCCGGCCGTATTTATTAAAATATGAAACAAAATTTAAAACATTAAATTAAAACGTTTCATGAATTATGTACAATTTTACTTTCGTTACATTTTGATGAAGACATGTTCTTTGGCTAACCTTAACAGCTCTCTAATACAAAGGTTTCCTAGCCGAGTCTAGCATCCTGAAAATGTATACATTCTAAATTAAAATTGTACATCCTAGCATTAAGGGCCAACGGCAAGGTCTTAACCGGTGTCAGATCCCTACTACCCAACTCCCGCCCTCACGGTGTGAGTGGCGCATGCGCAGAGGACTTTACCCTCGTTGCCAACTGTGACTTCCCTTGTCGTGGGGGCCCCCTCTCACTCGACGCCATCTTAAAGGTCGTCCGAGTCCCCGTGTGAGGTATCTCTAAGAAGGACAGCGTGGACTCCCCCCCTTCCCCACACTCTCTTCCGCCGTGGCAGATATCCGGCCCCCGGGAAATTCGTAGGAGGGGCATCTAGCCGTCTCCCCCCTGGGAGGGGCCTATGGCCGTCTCCCCCTAGGCAACCCATCCGTAGTGGGTCCCGCCTACCCGTGGGAGGGGCCAATGGCCGCCTCCCCCCGGGCGCTCCCATCCATTCTGGGTGGCGCCCCCCCTAGGGGCCTTGAAATTACTGCTCACCGATCATGACCTTACCGCCCGACCAAAAAATAAATACGACAGTTGTTTTACCTACTACGGGAATAAAATTCACCTAACGTGAAACAGCTTGATGAATCATCAACTTTTCATTTCTACAAAGGAAAAAGGTCCTAAAGCACAAGACAATTATATTACATGATACATTCCTTTACTTTTCTACTTTTCTACCAAGGAAGAAAGGCCTATACACATTTATTCAATGCTGAAACAACTTGACTGCATCTCTTTAATACAATCTGATATCATCAACAAACCATTTTATTCAAAAACATTGCAATAGGGGCTGGTGGGTGGGTCAAAATTGCCGCTTGTTCCGTCGAGGGCTCACGAGCAACGGGTGGTGCAGCCTTCAGAGCACTGGAACAAGAGGACGCTTCTTTGGATTCCCGCTCTTTTATCCGTCTGTTGGAGGGCGGGACCCTCCTCAGGTACGCCCACGGGGGTGCGCGGTCTTCAGGGTGGGTGTCTAGGACAACCCCTTCTGGGCGGGAAGGGCGTGCTCCGGCTACGCCGCTTCGGGCATACCAGCCGAACCAGGCCCCCACCCAAAATGGTTTCCCGGGGGGATCGGGGCACCCATCCATACGTGCGGGGGGACCGAGTGGTCTTCCCTTTCCATTCCTCAACTATACAGTTATACACAACTAATTCAAACATATTCTAACACATATTTACTCTCCTATACAATCCCTGATACAAGTTCACAATGATCCATACAGCCACTCACACATTCACTCGCTCTTATGCACAGTATTTATATATGTCAACTCTCCAACTAACTATAACGTGGAATTTCAATGGTTTTATGTCAGTAAAATTTCCAGCTAACTATAACTGGTGTGAAACCTATGGTTTTTTCAGTGAATTTCATAGGTTTTTTAACTGCTAATTCCTAACTATAACTGGTGTGAAACCTTTGGTTTTTTCAGTGAATTTTCAAGGTTTTGTAAATGCAAATTCCTAACTATATATGGTCTCAAACCTATGGCTTTTTTAGTGAATTTCAATGGTTTTTTAATAGCAAATACCTATAGCTGTAAAATATATTCTTCTTTACAATGAATACTATATTTTCTATGCATATTTCAATGGTTTTGTGTGAGTAAAATATCAACTTTAAAGGTTTTTTAAATGCTAATTCCTATCTATATATGGTCTAAAACCTATCGTTTTTTCAATGAATATATATATATATATATATATATATATATATATATATAGCAATCCACATTGAAGAATAAGTGGATGTATAAGTGTCTGGATGGAGGATTTAGTAGCAGTGTGATTGACTGTTTACTTGACTAATTTGTAGTGTGTCACTAAAATATATTGGGATAGTAACTAAACTGTGTGAATTATTTTTCTATGTATTTAATATTTATTTTTGGATGTATGAACGTTTTTTTTTTTTAATTTTTTGCTTCGGTACGCTTCCGGTGCGTGCCCCGGGTGCTCCCCGTGAGCGTAACTTTGGATCGCGTCCCGGTTCGCGCCCCGGGAAACGTTCCGTTAGCGCAACTGACGCGATCGAAATCAACATTGTGACATGTCGAATAAGTGTGACCTTTCGCGTAGCGCGTGATGCTTCTTATGACGTGCTGCGTTAGTGCACCCAGAAGTGCTCCCGGAGCGCTACAGAGCGCGACGTGCAGCGCCCCGGAAGCATTCCGGGGCACGGCACGGGGCGCGTAAAGTAAGCGTAACAGGTCATGTGGCCTGAAATAACACTTTTCATTGGTTCAGAACTTTTTTTTTTTTCAAAATGATGAAAGCCCCCACCTTTTTACCTCATACTTCCAGAGAGCAAGACCTGTTTTTGACAATGGCTTCTGTAATAGCTGCAGCTGGTGCTTCTAAGGAAACACCACCACGACCACCACCAAAAGGACCACCTCCAACACTGGACTTGGTAGAGAGGAAGATAATGAGGACGAAGTGAGGAGGAGGAAAAGCAAGTAAGGCAGCAGTTCCTGCCAGAAACACCAAGGCAGAGCCATATTAAAGAGCACTACATATGGCAATTTTTAAAATTCCACCTGGACAAAAGAAGGTCAATGCACCCAGGTGTCTTGTTTGATATGTAAACATGTACTTTCTCGTGGCAACCCCAACAAGAAATACAGCTTTGGGAATCATACAATGATTCGCCACATGGAGCGGTGGCATCCTAATAATCTTTCCCAAGCACAAGTAAGGGATCTTGGTGCCAACCCCCCAAATGTCATCCCCAGCACTCCAGTGGACTAACATCATTCGCCGGACCAGAAGGCCGAGAAATGGTCCCCAATATTGAAAGTCCTTTTGAAAACTACAAAATAGTTTGTATATATTGTGGAGGAACTATTTCCTTTGGAGAAAAGAGTATTACTTTGATTAACCGAGCTGGAGAAAATCATAAATACAACAGACAGAGAAAACAATGAATCCTTTTTATTTTTTTTGTTCCTGTTGAGACATGTTCAAACCCTGCTTTTTGTTATTTCCCCTAAAAACACACAAAAAAATCAAAATAATTTTCAAAAATCAAAAAAAATCAAAAAAATGTTCAGAAAATTAATTAAAAAATCAAAAAAGAAGAAAAAGAATAAAAAACTGTTCTTTTCAGATTTTTTTTTTTTTTGCTTTATATGGGCCTTTTCAGCCATCCACTTCAAATCTAGGGGGTCAGGGGCTGTCTACCCTGACCCCTTTTATTCATTTCCCCTTTCGTTATTGCCACCCTCTTGTCTCTCGATCTTACCGAGAGACAAGATGGTGGCCGCTCCGGACTGTTTCGAATGTTTACAGACACCCAAGAACCAATCAGCTTTCTGCGCGCAAGTCGCGTGGCGCGCCCGGAGCGCTCCCTGGAGCGCGTACCGGGGTGCTGCCATAGATATATATATTTTTTTGAACCTAAATTACTCAAAATCCACTGAAGCACATATCTTGAGACAAAGGCACATCGGGCTACCAGTCCCTACAATTTTGCCAAGTTTGGTGTAAATCCATTCAGCCGTTCGGGCTAAAAGTGAGGTCGACCGCCCTATGGAAATTAACATGGGGAAAACGCGTTTTGGGACCCCCTTTTATCTCAGCCCCCGCTTGACGAATCCCCCCCAAACTTTCAGGGAAAGACTGGAGCTCGAAGAGGCCATTTTGAGGAAATATCAGGCAGATTCGTCAACCGGCGCCAAAGTTATTCCAAATAGAATTTTGTGATTTACCATTGAAAAAAATCCTAACTATAACTACCTACTGGCGACCGCCAGTAGGTAATATATATATATATTACCTACTGGCAGTCGCCAGTAGGTATAAATAGTTAGGATCTTTTCTCTATGGGATTTTTGAAAATTCTATGTCTAATAACTTTGCCGTTTGTGGACGGAATTGGCTGAAATTTTCAGGAAAATGGCACATTTTGTTTCTGAGCAGGCCCTGAAAATTTGGGGGGGGGTTCATCAAGGGGGGGGCAAGAAAAAAGGGGGGTCCCAAAACGCGTTTTTCCCATGTTAATTTCCATAGGGCGGTTGGCCTCACTTTTAGCTTGAACGGCTGAATGGATTTGCATGAAACTTGGCAAAATTGTAGGGACTGTTAGCCCGATGTGCCTTTGCTAGGTCTCAATATATGTGCTCCAGTGGATTTTGATAAATTAAGGTTCAAAAAAATATATATATCTGTTACAGCGCTCCGGGTAGCGCTCCGGTTTGCGTACTTGACGCGTAACGGAACTTCGCAAAGCGAAGCTGATTGGCTCTCCGGTGTCTGTCAACATTCTAAACAGTCCGGAGTGGCCGCCATCTTGTCTCTCGGTAGGATCGAGAGACAAGAGGAGGCCAAAACGAAGGGGGAAATGACCATAAGGGGGCATAGTAGATCCTCCCTGACCCCTAGGTTTGATGTGGAGGCTTTAAAAGAGCCCCGCGGGGCAAAAAAAAAAAAAATCTTTTTTTTGCGTGGCGAGCGTCCGGTACGCTTTTGTGCAATGGGCGGTGGTAATCTAAATGATAAGGAGGGGGGGCATCGTTCAAAGCACATCAGCGTGCATAAACACGAAAATGTTTTTATCTACCACGTACTTGACTTATCTCTCTGAGATGCATTCCCTTGTGTTTCGGCAATGGTAGTCTGTTCATTACATAGATCGCCCGAGGGCGGTAGTACAGACCGCGCGTAGGAAAGGGTCAAAAGCCAGGGGTATAGGAGTATGTAACAAACGAGCCATTTAATTGAAAAAACTAAACGTGACAAACGGTTGCAGGACCAGTGAAGGTTGATTTTATAATTGAAAGTATAACAGGATCAGTTACAATAAAATCGTCCATACGCACACCATGGGCGAGTATCATGGGTAACATTATTTCGAAGCTTTATTAATACAATAATCAATAATGAAAAATCAACATCAATAGGGTTGTCTGTATTCACAGTCAGTACCCTTCCCCGCCCGCCATGTGCACAAAGACCGCATACATCCCCCATAACGTCAAGGCTAAGTAACTAGAACATCATAAGGAGTTGTAAGTCGCTCCCATATTGGCGCCATTTTGGTCGAGGCCAGGCAGGTTCAGAGTAAAGTTCAATGTCTCCAATAAGTAGCGGCAGGACCAGAATCCCTTTCGGCAGTGCTGGCTTTGTCATTACGAGCACTAGAAAACAAGACATTCTGGGCAATACCACCCTTGACGCAGCCCTTTAATCCTCAAGATGGTGTCTTTCAAAAGCCAGGGGTATAGGAGTATGTAACAAGCGAGCCATTTAATTGAAAAAACTAAATGCGACAAACGGTTGTAGGATCAGTGAAGGTTGATTTTTTAATTGAAAGTATAACAGGATCAGTTACAATAAAATCGTCCATACGCACACCATGGGTGAGTATCATGGGTTACATTACTTCGAAGCTTTATTAATACAATAATCAATAATGAAAAATCGACATCAATAGGGTTGTCCGTATTCCCAGTCAGTACCCTTCC
>NW_028240915.1:0-16065 GCF_964263255.1 Lissotriton vulgaris | reverse complement strand
TACGCACTAAATTAATTTTTTTTTTGAAAGCAAAGCACTAAGTTGGACAATGAGTTAATGTGTTGCAGTGTGATTGTCGCGTTGTGAGCTCTAGCATTGCTGCTCTACCTCCCCGAAAAGCTTGTGACTATTCACCATTGCTACCACCGAGAGTCAAGTGCTGTAGTATGAACTTCAGGATGTCAGATGTAGATGAAATTCAACCACCACGGTTGAGGCCCAGTATCCTGTATCTACACCATGGCCCTCCAAATTAGGTCTGACACAGAAAAACCTAGAACTGATTAATTGGTTAATTGGGAGTTACAGTAGTTTCACTGGGGACTGTAAAACCTGAGCATCCTTTTGTAACTCAAAACAAAAAGCATGACCACCAAACTCCGTATTTTTTATAGTCCTAAAATCTCACAGGTGGGAAATCCTGCCCATGCTACATTCCCATAACCCTGCCCACCTGACTGCTGGCAAGGTGTGGAAAATCGATTAAATGAACGTTACCTCAGCTTCTGTGGCTTCTCTCGACTTTGGTGCTACCTGAAAGTTTGAATATATATATATATATATTCACTGAAAAAACCATAGGTTTGACACATGTTATAGTTAGCTGGAAATTTTACTGACATAAAACCAATGAAATTCCACGTTATAGTTAGTTGGACTCACTATAACTTGCGCGTGCAATGCACTGCTGATGACGTCACATATTACATCACTCATGACATGGTCAGTGACATCACTCATGACATCACTGATGACACCATCCAGTGAATATGTGTCTTTCTGAAAAATAAATATTAGTGAGTAATGTTTAAATATTTAAATATATATATTAGTGTTTCACTTTTTGTATAAGTGGCTACATGTGTTGGTAAGTAGCTACATGCGTATGTATATGGGTTATTAGATGTTTCTCTTAGTATCAGTATGAGTGTCTATATGGTTTGGTGGTGGTATTACTTAGCACATAGATGCATGAGTGACTGACTCTCTGTTTGTATGTGTTTTGAAGACAGCATATGTGCAGGACTGTATGGGTGGATGAGTGTGTATATATGTTTGTTAGTGAGTGAATAAGTATGTGTTTCTATAAGTGATTGTTTAAGAGAATAAATATGTGTAATTTTCAATAGAAGTAAGGTGGAAGTGTGTGTATAACTCTATATTCAAATAAATGGATGTTCAATAGTTTATTTGCACGTGTGAGTATGTCTGTGAGTAACTTTTCGATGATTGTCGGTGTGTAACAGGATGTATAGGTGTATCATTTCATATGATGAGTGAGTATATGTATGAGTGGATGTGTATATAGATGGTGGAATTACTTGTTGTAACTGATATGGGTATCTGCATTTTTTTTTAAATTTCAGTTTCTATTTTTGAATATGTGTTTCAAGGGTTACATTACAGTGAAAGGAGGTCTGTCACTATGTCACAAGGATGGTGTCATCAGTGATGTCACTGACCATGTCATGAGTGATGTAATATGTGACGTCATCAGCAGTGCATTGCACGCGCAAGTTATAGTGAGTCCAACTAACTATAACGTGGAATTTCATTGGTTTTATGTCAGTAAAATTTCCAGCTATCTATAACATGTGTCAAACCTATGGTTTTTTCAGTGAATTTCAAAGGTTTTTTAAATGCTACTTCCTAACTATACCGTGTGTAAAACCTATGGTTTTTTCTGTGAATTTCATTGGTTTTTAAAATGCTAATTCAGAAAAATGTCGTGTATGCAACCTATACTTTTGGCAATAAAGCTCTGGCAATATTTCTTTCGAAAACAAGCCGTTTTCTTCACTGTTCAAGTTGCATAGAGACTCCTTGTAAAGCAATACAGAATTCAAAAGTCTGTACCTTGCCTTTTTTTAAACACATTAAAATTTGTCTGTAAATAAAAAAAGCCTTACTAAACTTTCGTGCGCGACCCGGTGTGCGCACTCTCGGCAACAGTTGTCAATAAAATGGATATCGCATTTCCAGGCTTTCGTGCGCGACCGAGTGCGCGCACAGGCCTATATATTTCATAAAAACCTTGCGATTTGAACTTATTGAATTTCTTCATACACCCCTCAAAGAACTTATAGTACGTCAAATAGACTGTACCTAGACTTCTTTTTTATTCTTATGAAACTTTTCAGTAAATGGAGCCGAATGTCTTTTTAAACTTTCGTGCGTTACCGGATGTACACACCTTGGTATTTTTTTTAGAAATATAAAACGTTTCATACTTTAACAATTGTGTGCTTAAATCCAGCTCAGAAGATATACAAAATCAGGATGGTAGTTGGTTCAACCCGGACCGTTTATTAGAGGTAGATCGTCCGACTCCACCGGAAGACACCCCTAATAAAAAGGACATATATATAAAATGCGGACTAGCCGCTGTATCGTGCTAGCAAACTATAACATATAAATCGTTAGAAAAAACAAAAGGAATCGAGCAAAATCAGTAGGCCACTGATGAGATCTTTTTTTGACCTCGCTAAAATAGAAAAATTAGGAACAACCCCTCATGAGAAATATGAAACTAGTGAGAGAAACCGAGCTCGACGCCATGATGGCTGCAAGACAGCTCGGCTCCGCCGCCCACCCCACCCAAAATAACGACAAATATTATAAAGATACACAACACACCAGCAAAGTAACAGGGTAAAACGTTTTATTAAATAACTATTTACATGGCAGCCTACTGCAACATGAAAACAACACTTTCAATTGGTTCTTAATAGTTTCAATTCTGGAATTTACACGCAGCACTCCACCCACTTCCCTCACTATCTTTTCTACTCTCAAGAGACAACAACGTCCTACATCTTTCGGAAGACTTTGGTGAAATGGCTACCGTATCTCATTCATCTTCCGAATCTGACCAAAATGATCGACTACCTTTAATAAGAAAAAATAAATCTTTCATCTGGCAATTTTTCACTTATCCTGAAGATCAAAAGAAAGTGAATGCACCAAAAGTAACCTGCACGATATGTGACTTGGTTCTCTCAAGAAGAAATCCAGCAAAAAAATATTTCTTTTCCATACATACCATGGTGCGGCATGTCAAACAAGTGCACCCTCTGCAATTTGCAGAGGCAACGACAAGAGCCCTGGCCACGCTATTACCATTAGAGGTGGCCAGCACATCTTCTGATCGACGACCTGTATCTCCATGGAGTGCAGAGATGGACTTCAGATATTTAACTATATATGGTCTATAACCTATGTTTTTTTCAGTGATTTTCTTTGGTTTTTTAATAGCAAATATCAAAAGCTTTTTTGTGGAAAATGACTAAAATTAGGTATACATAAGCGGCGTTCATTTATGTTCACCACAGCCATTGTTAAAAGTAAAGTGAAAGTCGCGAAACAGTGGCCACGCCATCTAGTCCCTTTTAGGCCCCATCATGCACGTAAGTAACAGCCATTTTCTGTGTCATGGCCTCTCTGCCCACTGCCAATAGCCTATGATTGTTCGAAATTGGTTCTCTTTAGGTCATTCTCTGTTCACAAATAAGCATAAAGTCGCAATACTCTATTTAGTTTTTGCAGATAGTGAAGGATAGGTAGTGCACACTTTTGTCCCCTTTGTAACCCGTCATGCCTATCTCTGCCCCGTTTGTTGGTAGTTGGTTCAACCCGGACCGTTTATTAGAGGTAGATCGTCCGACTCCACCGGAGGACCCCCCGAATAAAAAGGACATATATATAAAATGCAGACTATCCGCTGTATCGTGCTAGCAAACTATAACATATAAATCGTTAGAAAAAAAATGAAACTAGAGAGAGGAACCGAGCTCGACGCCATGATGGCTGCAAGACAGCTCGGCTCCGCCACCCACCCCGCCCAAAATAACGACAAACACTATGCAAATATTATAAATATATACAACACACCAGCAAAGTAACAGGATAAAACGTTTTATTAAATAACTATTTACATGGAACCTACTGCAACATGAAAACAACACTTCTAATTGCTTCTTAGTAGTTTCAATTCTGAAATTGAACACCCAGTACATCCAGAGGTCATGTCCGACAAGTTGTGTGGGGGAATGCCTTGCTAATGCCGCCACCCCCACCACCTTCTGTAGGAAGGACTCTGGATATCCTTGGTCCCTGAGAGGCTTCGATGTCCCTGCCTTGCACAAATGTCATAAGTTCTGGATGTTGAGAGCCACACTTCAGGGTCCGACAAGTTGTGTGGGGGGATGCCTTGCTAATGCCGCCACCCCCACCACCTTCTGTAGGAAGGACTCTCGATATACTTGGTCCCTGAGAGGCTTCGATGTCCCTGCCTTGCACAAATGTCATAAGTTCTGAATGTTGAGTGCCATACTTCAGGGTCCAAGAAACGCGGACTCGGAGGGGGCGCTTGGCTCCTGCCCCCTCCCCAAGTCTTGTTCCCCTGGTATAGCCTAAGATCGCCCCTGACATAGGCGGCCGGCTCCCGGGGTCAGGCGGAACTTCTTGCCTTTTGATGCCTCTTCCATTCTGGACCTTGTCCCACAATCCGTTTGACCTGAAGACACGTCCTGCGGTGCCCTGGTCCAACCATCACATTTACACCGTCTCACCCGCCATCCGGCTGAATTGCACCCACTCTTCCGATACAGCGACAGGCGGCTGCCACGGAGCTCAGGAAATGGCGGTCGGCTCCACAGACTTGGGCCTGGCCTGCAAGGATGGCTCTGGGCAACCCTGGAACTCGGACGCTTGACTGCTAGGGCATGAGCCCCATTCCCAAAAGCGTCCCGTCAGCCTTGAAGATTCTACAAGAGTCACCGAGGCCCCCGACTCCTGCAGACTTCCGGTGGGGAGCGACTGCCATGATTGCTCGCGGAATGGCCACGACGTAGCCACGGGGTGCTCTCATGCTGACGCCAGCTTCAGTCTGAAACATCCAGAAACACTGTAGACTACCAATTCGATCAGTTCCGGTGGAGCCCCAACGACGTATCGCGTTCTTGCGTAATCCGTCATATGACGCGCCGCGTTAGCGCACCCGGAAGTGCTCCGGTGCGCGAGGCGCGAAGCGCAGCTTCCCGGAAGCAATGCGGAGCGCGTAACGTAAGCAATTACATTTCAGTTCGTTCTCCCTCACAATATTTTCAATGTCACATAAAAGTCACCCATCACCCACTGCCATCTCTGGCTGTTTCCATGGTAACACCTCATTCTGCACCTGGCTGAAGGCACAGGTCAAAAGTTCATATCTCAACATTCTACAGCAAAGTAACAACACTGTTTTCCCTCCAGAAACACCTGCCAATCCACAGCTCTGTTACATGTCTTTTTTTTTCACACCCAATAGTACTTTTCGTTTAACATAAACATTAACATGCAACGTACTGTTCAATCTCCACTTCTTACAATCAACCAATCATTTTTATTTTTTAAACCACACCCAGCCTCTTCCTTTTTCTTTATTTAGAATTTCAACTTCTAACTACCATTCCACTTCCAGAACCGATCGGAGGACGACTACAAATCCCTTGAAAATGAAGGTCTGGCTAATAGGACACAGTTATATTCACTGGAGTGAAAAATATGCAGTAAGCAGACGAATTTGCAACCTCAGCTTACCAAATGTACACATAACATGGATTTCCAAAAGAGGATTGAAATGTCACCAATTGATTCCATTGGTGAAAACTTTTATGCATCTCCCAGAACCAGACCTTATAATTGTGCACTGTGGTGGGAACGATCTAGGCACAATCACTGGGGTAGGTCTGGAAATGCTTCTAAAAGACACCTTTCGACAATTGATGACACTTTTTCCTCGATCTGCCTTGGTATATTCCAATATATGCCAAAGACAGAAATGGAATTGGTCCAATCACCATTGTGCACAATTTGAGAAAGCAAGGAGACATGTAAATAAATCTGTTTCTGCGTTCCTCAGAGATTATAGCATGGGTTCTATTTACCACAACAACTTGCGTTACCACATGCAAGACGTCTATAGGAGAGACGGTGTTCATTTCACGAATGAGGGAAACAGAATCTTCCTCTGCAACATCAGGCTCTGCATCGGTACTTACTTATAAATGCAGAAAACACTCAATTAACACAATGGCTCTTTTCAGAGCCACCTTATATCTAAGCACTCAAACTTCTGATTTATCTCCATTTTCACACTCTTGTAAAAAGGTGTGCGCGACCGAGTGCGCGCACCACGCAACTTAAAAAAAAAAAAATATATATATATTTTCGCCTTTAAGGGCCTTACTGCACACCCTGAGAAAACCTACGCAGCAAAACAATCTCTACCTTCTCCCCTTTCCATATTCCAACGCTTTGAAATCAACAATATATTTACTCGCAATGACAAAATGGCGGTCAACACTTCCTGATTTCCTTCGAATCGAACGTTAACAGACGTCACGCAACAAAATTCCGCTCGCGCGCGCAGCCGTTTGGGTGCGCGCACATGTGCGCGCGTATAGATATATAATTGACTTTAACTTTAATTTCCTCAGCAACTACTGAACCGATTTACACCATTCCAAAAAAAGCGTAATCTGCGACCCGGACTGTACAGTTTTGCCAAATTTCTTATAAATCCATTCACCCGTTCGACCTGTAGCCGAGTCTAAAGGTCCTATGGAAAATAACATGGAGAAAACACGTTTTGGGACCCCCCTTTTATCTCAGCCCCTACTTGACCAATCCCCCCCAAACTTTTAGGGAAGGAGCGCAGCGGACCGAGCCATCTTCTTTGAGAAATTCGCTGAGATTCTTCAACCAGGGCCAAAGTTATTCCAAATAGAATGTTGAGGATTTCCTATGGAAACTAGGTCCTAACTATAACTACCTACTGGCGACCGCCAGTAGGTAATATATATATATATATATATATATATATATATATATATATATATATATATATATATATATATATATATATATATATTACCTACTGGCGGTCGCCAGTAGGTATATATAGTTAGGATTTTTTCCCTATGGGATTTCTGAAAATTCTATGTCTAATAACTTTGGTGTTTGTGGACGGAATCGGCAGAAATTTTCAGGAAAATGGCACATTTTGTTTCTGAGCAGCCCCTGAAAATTTGGGGGGTGTTCGGCAAGGGGGGGCCGAGAAAAAAGGGGGGTCCCAAAACGCGTTTTTCCCATGTTAATTTCCATAGGGCGGTTGGCCTCACTTTTAGCCCGAACGGCTGAATGGATTTGCACGAAACTTGGCAAAATTGTAGGGACTGTTAGCCCGATGTGCCTTTGCTAGGTCTCAATATATGTGCTCCAGTCGATTTTGAGAAATTAACGTTTAAAATAAGATATATATCTGTAACAGCGGTCCGGGCAGCGATCCGGTTCGCTTACTTTTCGCGTAACGGAACTTTGCGCACGGAAAGCTGATTGGCTCTTCGGTGTCTGTCAACATTCTAAACAGTCCGGTGCGGCCGCCATCTTGTCTCTCGGTAGGATCGAGAGACAAGAGGAGGCCAAAACAAAGGGGGAAATTTCCATAAGGGGGCATAGTAGATCCTCCCTGACCCCCTAGGTTTTATGTGGAGGTTGTAAAAGGTCCCAGCAGGGCAAAAAAAAAAAATTTTTTTTTTTTGCGTGGTGAGCGCCTAGTACGCGAACCGGAAAGCGTTCTGGGCAGCGTACTATAAGGATAATAGAATGATAGACTTTTTTAATACTGAATGTTAATTGTTTGTTGTTTTTTTTTTTGTTTGTTTTTTGTTTTCTTTATTTTTACATTTTTTTTATTTTGATTGTGTTTCATACTTCATTAAACTTTCTAACATTTCAGTGTCAGAAATGTCAAAATTGAATATAGGGTGTAACATTTTCTTATTTTGAAGCAGGTTATCCACTGCTTCAACACATTGTAGAAGTTCGTGGTCTCTACTTTGATCCATAAAATCATCAATTTTGTCTTGGCTGCTCTCCTTCAGTTCAATTGAAAATGTAACTTGTTGCTCGCCTTCCATTTTGCCTGAAATTTTGAATAAAAAATATATATTAGTAGAGATAGGGCATTGTTGGGATTAATGTTAGATAGGCAGTTTTTATCTGTGAATTCTTCTTTTGATAGTGTATAGTATCAGAGTGGAAATAGGACTATAAAAAAGTGTATGTGATTTAACCAAGAGAAGCCTAACTCCATTCATAACTATAACAGAGAAGTCTATCTAAATCCATAACTACTACAGAGGGATAGTGTATATCTATCAGAAAAAGTCTACTATATTAAGTTATAGTGCACAATATATTTCATTTTTAAAAATTATAACTTACCTTCACAAAGAAGTTGAAGTTTTTGGAAGCTATTGAAATGTGATGTACAACAAGAAGTAGTAGTCAAAATGGCTGTGTTTTCTTCTCTTCCTTTATATATATTCAGGTATTTAACCAATCAAATGTCAGGTAATAAAAGTAGAAAATGAAAGTAACATTTTCATTGGTTGTCAATTCCAACACTTCAGATGTGTTTTGTGAAGTAATTTACCTCACGGTATTTAGAGAGGTCTATAGACTTAATGGCTAAATGGAATTTCAATCAAATTTGTGAAAAAGAAAGGGATTGTTATGTAGTATAAGCTAATCTATATTTGGTGAGAGCGTCTCCAGTCGTTTTTCTGTGAATTACTTTCCCACCTTTTTTTTGGACCGCTTCCCGGAAAGCGGTCCGGTACGCGAACTAGGAGCGTAACGGGAGTCCACCATTTTGTGTTTCGGTCAAATTAAGATATAAAATGGAGGGTAAAGAATGTTCAGAATGGGTAGAAGGGGGCACGGTACAAGTATTTTGACCCCCTAGGTTTTCTGAGGGTGGCTGAGGAGGACCATATGTGCGAAGAAAAAACTTTTTTTTTGAAATTTTGCGCGGTAGCTTCCAGTTCGCGTACCGGGTAGCGCTCTTTGAGCGTAGTTTGTTGAAAATTACAGAAAAAAGTTAGAAAAAAATAATAATTGTGAGTGATCAGATGAAGGGTAGCTCTGAGAAGAGCTTTTGGGTTTATGGTACATTTAGGTACTTATAAGTAGGTACCAATGCACAGTCTTAAATTCAGAATGAAAATTCTGTTGCCCTCATCTGAGAAGTGAACTCCATCTCCTCTGTAGATATCTTGCATGTAGTAACGCAAGTTATTGTTGCACAAGGAGCCCATTCCATGGTCTCTCATGTAAGCTGAAACAGATTTGTTTACATGCTTCCTCGCTTTCTCAATTTGTGGACAAAATTGGTTGGACCACCTCCATTTCTGTCTTTGGCATATATTGGAATATACCAAGGCAGTTTGAGGGAAAAGTGCCATTAATTGCTCAAAGGTGTCCTTTAAAAGCATTTCCAGACCTACCCCAGTCAAAGTGCCCAAATCATTACCTCCACAGTGCACAATTAACAGGTCAGGTTTTGGCAAATGCATAAAGGTTTTCACCAATGGTATCAATTGGTGACATTTTAATCCTCTTTGGCCCAACCACTTAATTTCCACATCTTGTAAATTGAGGTTAGGTAAATTTCTGTCCTCAGCATACCTTTGAGCCCAGTGGATGTAACTATGTCCAACAATCCAGACCTTAAACATGGTGGGAGAAGGTTGTGCTGCAGTCAGATGAAGTGTTGTAATGAAAGGGCAGTTGAAACAGTAGGAGTTTGTAAAGAAAAAAAACTGTGGATTTCCAATGCTAATGATTCATTAGCAGTGATTGGTGCATTTCCATTTCTGAAAACAGAAATTTAGGGTGCATGGATGTGTTCTTTGAAAGATGTAATTTGAATGGTCAACGAAGAAACATTTAATGAAAGATTGCACTGGATACGCAGGTGCACTGAGAGTTCAGAGTTCAATTGAAACATTGTTGTGTGAATTTGCAAACATGAGAGGTCTTCCAGGAGGTGGTTGCTATGGAAAAAAGGCAGAGAGGGCAGAGGGGGGAAGGGTTTTGATTTGAAAAAAGTGAGGGAAGAGTTATGATTGGCTAATATGAGAGATATGTGAAATGAATATCTGTATTTCTGTGCTTTCAATAGCTGCAGCCTCTGGAGTGCATCCTTTTTCTTCTGCTGAAGACAATTTGGTGTATTTCTGAGACTGTTTTCAAAACTCAAAAAGTATTTGCTAAGGTGAGAAAAGATTTATTTAATTTAGATAGAGAATAGTATGATTTAAGGAGAAAATGATGAAGAAAGCTGTGTTTTTAAAATGTGGCTTTGTCTCTAGTGATATACATATAGATTTTGTTTCTTTGAGAAATTGTAATTGCATATTCGGTGTAGCATTCTGGCATGCAGTAACACAAGTTATTGTTGTACATGGAGCCCATTCCATGGTCTCTTATGTAAGCTGAAACTGATATGTTGTTTTTAAAAACGATTTTTGAAATGAATTACATTTCTGGATATGTACTGCTAGAGCTTTATAGGTTGTTTTGGGTCATATTTATAAGGCATTTGAGTGTCTTTGATGATATTTTTTCCTTTTTAAATGGAAAGCATTCCTCATGGGGCAAGTGTCTTGTAAATACGCTCCCACCTGTGCTTGGCAAATTTAGATTTTGATTATGGGAGTTACATAGCCATGTTAATAATGTCCAAAAAATGGTGCTAGGGCATTCCAGAAAACGCTTTCATGTGTCTCAAGGACATTTTCAGTCATTTCCTCTTGAATGCAGGTATACAATTGATTTATATGCTGTGTTTAAAAACGATTTTTTGAAATCAATTACATTTCTGGATATGTACTGCTAGAGCTTCATAGGTTGTTTTGGGTCATATTTATAAGGCATATGAGTGTCTATGATGTTATTTTTCCTTTTTAAATGGAAAGCGTTCTTCATGGGGCAAGTTTCTTGTAAATACGCTCCCACTTGCGCTTGGCAAATTTAGATTTTGATTATGGGAGTTACATAGCCATGTAAATAATGTCCAAACAATGGTGCTAGGGCATTCCAGAAAACGCTTTCATGTGTCTCAAGGACATTTTCAGTCATTTCCTCTTGAATGCAGGTATACAATTGATTTATATGCTGTGTTTAAAAACGATTTCTTGAAATCAATTACATTTCTGGATATCTACTGCTAGAGCTTCATAGGTTGTTTTGGGTCATATTTATAAGGCATTTGAGTGTCTATTATGTTATTTTTCCCTTTTTAAATGGAAAGCGTACCTCATGGGGCACAGTTCTTGTAAATACGCTCCCACTTGCGCTTGGCAAATTTAGATTTTGAATATGGGAGTTACATAGGCATGTTAATAATGTCCCAAAAATGGTGTAAGGGCATAATCACCATTTAAAAAGGGTAAAATAACATAATAGATACTCAAATGCCTTATAAATATGACCCAAAACAACCTATGAAGCTCTAGCAGTAGATATCCAGAAATGTAATTGATTTCAAAAAATCGTTTTTAAACACAGCATATAAATCAATTGTATACCTGCATTCAAGAGGAAATGACTGAAAATGTCCTTGAACACATGAAAGCGTTTTCTGGAATGACCTAGCACCATTGTTTGGACAATATTTACATGGCTATGTAACTCCCATAATCAAAATCTAAATTTGCCAAGCGCAAGTGGGAGCGTATTTACAAGAAACTTGCCCCATGAGGTACGCTTTCCATTTAAAAAGGGAAAAATAACATAATAGACACTCATATGCCTTATAAATATGACCCAAAACAACCTATGAAGCTCTAGCAGTAGATATCCAGAAATGTAATTGATTTCAAAAAATCGTTTTTAAATACAGCATATAAATCAATTGCATACCTGCATTCAAGAGGAAATGACTGAAAATGTCCTTGAGACACATGAAAGCGTTTTCTGGAATGCCCTAGCACCATTGTTTGGACATTATTAACATGGCTATGTAACTCCCACAATCAAAATCTAAATTTGCCAAGGGCAAGTGGGAGCGTATTTACAAGAAACTTGCACCATGAAGAACGCTTTTCATTTAAAAAGGAAAAATAACATCCTAGACACTCATATGCCTTATAAATATGACCCAAAGCAACCTATGAAGCTCTAGCAGTACATATCCAGAAATGTAATTGATTTCAAATAATGACTTACTTCATTGGTAGGCCTTCACATGTATTATCTCCTTTGTTTTCTTCAGTGAAAATCTTATCTGCAACCATGTGTTGGCCTCACCTCAAACAAACAAAACAGGTGATGGACCGAATGTGGATCAATGACACACATTCACCCCAGTCCAAAGATCTGGGCCTAAACAAACCTTTAGATAGGCCACACCTTATCGTCATCCTGAATTAATCATTTAAAATATTAGGGAGAGATTTATGATTGTTGTATGCCTGTTTTGTACCATTGTGTGTCATTTTTGTGATGCAGTGCTGGTGCAAAGATTTGCTATGTTAAATAATAAGTAGGGCATTAAGTTTTTGATGACTGTTATTCATTTACTGTTTGGTAATAGTGGTTAATAACATTTTTTATTATATTTTTCCACAGATTCAACTGCAGATCTTTTTTTAATTTGAAAAATGCCAACGAAAAATCGGATTAGAAAGGCTAGAAAACGTCAAAGACAGCAGGATGATCTTTTATTGCAGCAGTCCTCTTCCCCAAATACTTTTCAAAACACCAAGAAAGCTCCGGGTAAGAGCACAAAATCATTCTTAAGAAATATTTTTAGTAAAAAAAGTATTTATCCTAAAAATGTTTCAGTTCAGAAAAAGAAAAGCAATTTAAATGGAAAGGAAAGACCTATCAAAAATGTTACTAGTAGAGGAAGAGATAACTCTGTGCATGATAGTAGAAGGAAACAACAGTTTAGGGACATTCGAAATCGAATGTTCCGTAACAGGATAATAGTTAATTTATTAAAAAATATTAAGAAAGGCCAACAGAAAGCGGCATTTTATAAGAAGAAGAAAAATGTAGAGAAAATTATTGATCATGCTTTTGAAATTAAGCGAAAGTTGTTTATTTTGGTAATCAATAGAATTAGGAAACTAAGCAAGGTAATTTCTGATTTCAAAACAAAAAGTAGATGGAAGAGAGTAGTAAATCGTACTAACTTTTGTGAAGTTTTTTCTGGAGAATGGATGCATAGTTCAAGTTGTGAGGCATTTTTTAATGAGGAGAGTTATTTTCAGGATAATGATTTGGTGTTTGCAGTTGACACCAGTGGTCGAGCTTATGAAGTGAAGGATGGTTGTCCAGTTGAAAAAGAAAAACTTGTGACAACAGAGACAGAAGAGGCGCTAAGTGATGAGGTTTTAGGAAGACGTCCTAAGGGTCCTGTGTACATTTGGAAGTGTAGTTCTATTTGCAGTGTGCGACAGGTTTCCATCAATTTGCTTTGTGATTTTATACGGACATTTAATAAGAAAAGTTTGAAGCAGAAAATGAAGTTGTTGCAAGATTTAGATCCTTGCAGAGTGAGACAAATGAGAGGTTTGCGTGGTCATTCACTGGCTTGTCTTTCCAGGAGAGTATGCCAGAGTGTTTTTCATCATTTCAGGATGCTAGCAGTGCATCATAATAAAGTGAGAAAATTTGTGAGAATGTTGTATTATGCTAAGAGTCCAGCAATTATGCTTAAACAATTATGTGCTGTTCTTTTGCATGGTTCTGAAATAGATGTGAAGAATATTTGTGAAGAAATTGAGTTTTGTTTCTTTGGTAGTAGAGATGAGAATGTTCAAATTGACCCAGAAGTAGAGGGTAATGTTGAAGATAATGTACAGGTTTCCAGTACAGATAATTTTCAGAAGGAAATTGCCACGTTTCAGATGAAATCAAGTGAGAGGCCTAATTTCACTTGTGTATGTTGGCGACGCACTTATTATAAGAATCAGACTAAGTTAGTGGATGTATATGCAAAAAGTGAAAGGGAAAATAATAGTGAATGGAAGGATTTTGCCACATACTTGATGGTAGAAAATTATTTTGATTTGGGATCGGATCAACGTGTGTGTACTTATTGTTGTAACAAATTAAACCAAAACCAGATGCCTGCTAGGGCGGTTCATAATAATCTGGAATTGGTTGAGATTCCTTCTGAATTGAAGGATTTAAATACTTATGAATCTATTTTGATTCAAAGTATCCATCCCTTTCAGGCTATTGTAAGAATGGAGCCAAAGACAGGGAAGTTGCCTCCAGCAGATTTACAGAGAGGATTAAAGGGAAGAGTTGTTTATTTGCCTCTAGATTTGAACAAAAACCTTAACACAATTGGAGTACAAAAAGTGGAAGAGGAACCTCTGGTTATCTTGGTTAATGGGGTTCCGACAAAGAATAAGAAAATATGGCAAGATTTAGTGGATGTTAGGAAAGTCAAAAAGGCAACTTTGTATTTGAAGAAAAATAATAAGTACTATAAGAATGTATATTTTGCAGAAGAGGAAGTAAGTGATGAAGAGGATAGCGATTTGTGTGCTGGCCAAATTGAGAAAGTAGAGGCCTCTAATAGTGAAGAAATATATGAACATTATAGTGTTCATCCTTTGCATTCCAAGGAAGTCATGGGGAATGCTATTGAGTTGTTTCAAATGAAACAAGCCAAAGGGAGTCCCATTAGTGTTTGGGAGGAAAGTTTGGAAGCTCGGTGTTTCCCACAGCTATTTCCCACAGGTCGAGGAGGAAGATATGATGAGCGACCTCATCAAATTCCTGCGTCTGAATACCGGACTTTACGATTGTATGCAGAAGATCCTAGGTTTCGTCAATGCATTCCCTATTTGTTTCATCTCCTGTTTGAAAGCGATCTGTCTGGACTGTCATATGCAGTGAACCACATCTTAAAAAGTGGTATACAGATGCGAAACATCTCGGCAAGTGATTTTATGCATAAAGTCAATGTCCAAGACAGTATTTTGGATTCTCACTTAATTAATCTCATGGCGTGTCAGCGTGGTACTAATGAGTACTGGTACCGTCGTCATGGTGATTTAAAATGTATGCTGAGGAACTTAGGAACTCCGACATGGTTCCTCACTCTGAGCTGTGCCAAGTATGGCTGGGAAGACTTACTTGAATTTCTACGAGAGGCAAATGGAAATATTGAAAACATTGAATTCAAGACACCTGGAGAACTGTGTTCTTTGGATCCAGTAAATGTATGCAGGTACTTCAATCATAGATTTGAAGCTATGATGTCTTTCATCACAAATAAGAAGAATCCACCACTTGGAGAGGTGTTGGATTTCTTCTGGAGAAAGGAGTACCAAGCAAGAGGTGCTCCTCATATACATATGTTGTTGTGGATCAAGGATGCACCTAAATTTGGAACAGATCCGGATGACTTAGTGATGAATTTCATAGAACAGTATTCTACGTGTGCTGTTTCAAACGCAACGGAGAAGAAAAGCCTAAGAGAACAAGTTCTACGTTTCCAAAGCCATCGTTGTGGAAAGTACTGTTGTCGTAAATTCATAAACAAGGACAAATTCTACACCAAATGTCGTTTCAACTTTCCACGACCGGTGATTTCTAAAGGAAGAGTGAACAGTTTGATGTCTTCGCTGCGACATAATGTGACGAGGAAATCACCCAAAAATACATACAGTTTGAAAAGGAACGAAGAGTCCAAGTACATCAACGACTACAATCCAGTGATTTTGTCCATGTGGAATGCTAACATGGATATACAGTTTGTGGCTGACAACTGTATGGCTGTGGCTCGGTATGTGACATCTTACATCACCAAAAAAGAAAAGACAGAACTGAAGGATATGTGGGAGGACATTTCCTATGAAAAGAGCCTCAGCAAGAAGTTGTACAGTTTCAGTCTGAAGATGTTGTCGCATCGAGAAATTGGAGCTTACGAATGTTCTGATCGATTGTCTTCAGCAAGTCTCTATGCCAAATCCAGGAGTATCGTTTGGGCGAGTCTTGGTCTTGCTGCAACGCGAAATCGAGTTCTAAAACCTGTCCAGGAAATTGAGTATTTGGCAGAAAAGGAACCAAACAGTACCGACATTTTGAAGACCAACATGTTGGATACATATTATCCAAATCGTAGCAGTCACCTTGAGAATGTTTGTCTATATGAGGTTCTACAAAATTATATATTCAAGAGGAACATCAAAGAAGATATTGAGAAAGGAG
>NW_028240914.1:0-86745 GCF_964263255.1 Lissotriton vulgaris | reverse complement strand
TTAGAGCTAAAATTAGCATGTTTAAAGTGATTTTCATGCTTCCAGGGGCTCGGGAAGTTAATTAAATACCATTTGGAGGCATTTAATGTTCGAGCAAAAACGGCTGATTTTCGACAAAAGAGATAACACCCCCCCCATTACGTCATGCTTCAGAAATGTGGAAAATGGTCCGTTTTCAAATGTTTTATTTTTGAACGTCAGTTCACATTTGTAGGTAATTCATCAGTGTTAGAGCTAAAATTAGCATGTTTAAAGTGATTTTCATGCTTCCAGGGGCTCGGGAAGTTAATTAAATACCATTTGGAGGCATTTAATGTTCGAGCAAAAACGGCTGATTTTCGACAAAAGAGATAACACCCCCCCATTACGTCATGCTTCAGAAATGTGGAAAATGGTCCGTTTTCAAATGTTTTATTTTTGAACGTCAGTTCACATTTGTAGGTGGATCATCAGTGTTAGAGCTAAAATTAGCATGTTTAAAGTGATTTTCATGCTTCCAGGGGCTCGGGAAGTTAATTAAATACCATTTGGAGGCATTTAATGTTCGAGCAAAAACGGCTGATTTTCGACAAAAGAGATAACACCCCCCCATTACGTCATGCTTCAGAAATGTGGAAAATGGTCCGTTTTCAAATGTTTTATTTTTGAACGTCAGTTCACATTTGTAGGTGGATCATCAGTGTTAGAGCTAAAATTAGCATGTTTAAAGTGATTTTCATGCTTCCAGGGGCCCAAAACACAAGATTTATGGAATGGTTAAAAGTGCATGAAAATGGCCAATTTACTCACTCTGAGTTCTCAAAAAGGGTTTCTTCACCCCGGGAAGTTAATTAAATACCATTTGGAGGCATTTAATGTTCGAGCAAAAACGGCTGATTTTCGACAAAAGAGATAACACCCCCCCATTACGTCATGCTTCAGAAATGTGGAAAATGGTCCGTTTTCAAATGTTTTATTTTTGAACGTCAGTTCACATTTGTAGGTGGATCATCAGTGTTAGAGCTAAAATTAGCATGTTTAAAGTGATTTTCATGCTTCCAGGGGCTCGGGAAGTTAATTAAATACCATTTGGAGGCATTTAATGTTCGAGCAAAAACGGCTGATTTTCGACAAAAGAGATAACACCCCCCCATTACGTCATGCTTCAGAAATGTGGAAAATGGTCCGTTTTCAAATGTTTTATTTTTGAACGTCAGTTCACATTTGTAGGTGGATCATCAGTGTTAGAGCTAAAATTAGCATGTTTAAAGTGATTTTCATGCTTCCAGGGGCCCAAAACACAAGATTTATGGAATGGTTAAAAGTGCATGAAAATGGCCAATTTACTCACTCTGAGTTCTCAAAAAGGGTTTCTTCACCCCGGGAAGTTAATTAAATACCATTTGGAGGCATTTAATGTTCGAGCAAAAACGGCTGATTTTCGACAAAAGAGATAACACCCCCCCATTACGTCATGCTTCAGAAATGTGGAAAATGGTCCGTTTTCAAATGTTTTATTTTTGAACGTCAGTTCACATTTGTAGGTGGATCATCAGTGTTAGAGCTAAAATTAGCATGTTTAAAGTGATTTTCATGCTTCCAGGGGCTCGGGAAGTTAATTAAATACCATTTGGAGGCATTTAATGTTCGAGCAAAAACGGCTGATTTTCGACAAAAGAGATAACACCCCCCCATTACGTCATGCTTCAGAAATGTGGAAAATGGTCCGTTTTCAAATGTTTTATTTTTGAACGTCAGTTCACATTTGTAGGTGGATCATCAGTGTTAGAGCTAAAATTAGCATGTTTAAAGTGATTTTCATGCTTCCAGGGGCCCAAAACACAAGATTTATGGAATGGTTAAAAGTGCATGAAAATGGCCAATTTACTCACTCTGAGTTCTCAAAAAGGGTTTCTTCACCCCGGGAAGTTAATTAAATACCATTTGGAGGCATTTAATGTTCGAGCAAAACGGCTGATTTTCGACAAAAGAGATAACACCCCCCCATTACGTCATGCTTCAGAAATGTGGAAAATGGTCCGTTTTCAAATGTTTTATTTTTGAACGTCAGTTCACATTTGTAGGTGGATCATCAGTGTTAGAGCTAAAATTAGCATGTTTAAAGTGATTTTCATGCTTCCAGGGGCTCGGGAAGTTAATTAAATACCATTTGGAGGCATTTAATGTTCAAGCAAAAACGGCTGATTTTCGACAAAAGAGATAACACCCCCCCCCATTACGTCATGCTTCAGAAATGTGGAAAATGGTCCGTTTTCAAATGTTTTATTTTTGAACGTCAGTTCACATTTGTAGGTGGATCATCAGTGTTAGAGCTAAAATTAGCATGTTTAAAGTGATTTTCATGCTTCCAGGGGCCCAAAACACAAGATTTATGGAATGGTTAAAAGTGCATGAAAATGGCCAATTTACTCACTCTGAGTTCTCAAAAAGGGTTTCTTCACCCCGGGAAGTTAATTAAATACCATTTGGAGGCATTTAATGTTCGAGCAAAAACGGCTGATTTTCGACAAAAGAGATAACACCCCCCCATTACGTCATGCTTCAGAAATGTGGAAAATGGTCCGTTTTCAAATGTTTTATTTTTGAACGTCAGTTCACATTTGTAGGTGGATCATCAGTGTTAGAGCTAAAATTAGCATGTTTAAAGTGATTTTCATGCTTCCAGGGGCTCGGGAAGTTAATTAAATACCATTTGGAGGCATTTAATGTTCGAGCAAAAACGGCTGATTTTCGACAAAAGAGATAACACCCCCCCATTACGTCATGCTTCAGAAATGTGGAAAATGGTCCGTTTTCAAATGTTTTATTTTTGAACGTCAGTTCACATTTGTAGGTGGATCATCAGTGTTAGAGCTAAAATTAGCATGTTTAAAGTGATTTTCATGCTTCCAGGGGCTCGGGAAGTTAATTAAATACCATTTGGAGGCATTTAATGTTCGAGCAAAAACGGCTGATTTTCGACAAAAGAGATAACACCCCCCCATTACGTCATGCTTCAGAAATGTGGAAAATGGTCCGTTTTCAAATGTTTTATTTTTGAACGTCAGTTCACATTTGTAGGTGGATCATCAGTGTTAGAGCTAAAATTAGCATGTTTAAAGTGATTTTCATGCTTCCAGGGGCCCAAAACACAAGATTTATGGAATGGTTAAAAGTGCATGAAAATGGCCAATTTACTCACTCTGAGTTCTCAAAAAGGGTTTCTTCACCCCGGGAAGTTAATTAAATACCATTTGGAGGCATTTAATGTTCGAGCAAAAACGGCTGATTTTCGACAAAAGAGATAACACCCCCCCATTACGTCATGCTTCAGAAATGTGGAAAATGGTCCGTTTTCAAATGTTTTATTTTTGAACGTCAGTTCACATTTGTAGGTGGATCATCAGTGTTAGAGCTAAAATTAGCATGTTTAAAGTGATTTTCATGCTTCCAGGGGCTCGGGAAGTTAATTAAATACCATTTGGAGGCATTTAATGTTCGAGCAAAAACGGCTGATTTTCGACAAAAGAGATAACACCCCCCAATTACGTCATGCTTCAGAAATGTGGAAAATGGTCCGTTTTCAAATGTTTTATTTTTGAACGTCAGTTCACATTTGTAGGTGGATCATCAGTGTTAGAGCTAAAATTAGCATGTTTAAAGTGATTTTCATGCTTCCAGGGGCCCAAAACACAAGATTTATGGAATGGTTAAAAGTGCATGAAAATGGCCAATTTACTCACTCTGAGTTCTCAAAAAGGGTTTCTTCACCCCGGGAAGTTAATTAAATACCATTTGGAGGCATTTAATGTTCGAGCAAAAACGGCTGATTTTCGACAAAAGAGATAACACCCCCCCATTACGTCATGCTTCAGAAATGTGGAAAATGGTCCGTTTTCAAATGTTTTATTTTTGAACGTCAGTTCACATTTGTAGGTGGATCATCAGTGTTAGAGCTAAAATTAGCATGTTTAAAGTGATTTTCATGCTTCCAGGGGCCCAAAACACAAGATTTATGGAATGGTTAAAAGTGCATGAAAATGGCCAATTTACTCACTCTGAGTTCTCAAAAAGGGTTTCTTCACCCCGGGAAGTTAATTAAATACCATTTGGAGGCATTTAATGTTCGAGCAAAAACGGCTGATTTTCGACAAAAGAGATAACACCCCCCCATTACGTCATGCTTCAGAAATGTGGAAAATGGTCCGTTTTCAAATGTTTTATTTTTGAACGTCAGTTCACATTTGTAGGTGGATCATCAGTGTTAGAGCTAAAATTAGCATGTTTAAAGTGATTTTCATGCTTCCAGGGGCTCGGGAAGTTAATTAAATACCATTTGGAGGCATTTAATGTTCGAGCAAAAACGGCTGATTTTCGACAAAAGAGATAACACCCCCCCATTACGTCATGCTTCAGAAATGTGGAAAATGGTCCGTTTTCAAATGTTTTATTTTTGAACGTCAGTTCACATTTGTAGGTGGATCATCAGTGTTAGAGCTAAAATTAGCATGTTTAAAGTGATTTTCATGCTTCCAGGGGCTCGGGAAGTTAATTAAATACCATTTGGAGGCATTTAATGTTCGAGCAAAAACGGCTGATTTTCGACAAAGAGATAACACCCCCCCATTACGTCATGCTTCAGAAATGTGGAAAATGGTCCGTTTTCAAATGTTTTATTTTTGAACGTCAGTTCACATTTGTAGGTGGATCATCAGTGTTAGAGCTAAAATTAGCATGTTTAAAGTGATTTTCATGCTTCCAGGGGCCCAAAACACAAGATTTATGGAATGGTTAAAAGTGCATGAAAATGGCCAATTTACTCACTCTGAGTTCTCAAAAAGGGTTTCTTCACCCCGGGAAGTTAATTAAATACCATTTGGAGGCATTTAATGTTCGAGCAAAAACGGCTGATTTTCGACAAAAGAGATAACACCCCCCCATTACGTCATGCTTCAGAAATGTGGAAAATGGTCCGTTTTCAAATGTTTTATTTTTGAACGTCAGTTCACATTTGTAGGTGGATCATCAGTGTTAGAGCTAAAATTAGCATGTTTAAAGTGATTTTCATGCTTCCAGGGGCTCGGGAAGTTAATTAAATACCATTTGGAGGCATTTAATGTTCGAGCAAAAACGGCTGATTTTCGACAAAAGAGATAACACCCCCCAATTACGTCATGCTTCAGAAATGTGGAAAATGGTCCGTTTTCAAATGTTTTATTTTTGAACGTCAGTTCACATTTGTAGGTGGATCATCAGTGTTAGAGCTAAAATTAGCATGTTTAAAGTGATTTTCATGCTTCCAGGGGCCCAAAACACAAGATTTATGGAATGGTTAAAAGTGCATGAAAATGGCCAATTTACTCACTCTGAGTTCTCAAAAAGGGTTTCTTCACCCCGGGAAGTTAATTAAATACCATTTGGAGGCATTTAATGTTCGAGCAAAAACGGCTGATTTTCGACAAAAGAGATAACACCCCCCCATTACGTCATGCTTCAGAAATGTGGAAAATGGTCCGTTTTCAAATGTTTTATTTTTGAACGTCAGTTCACATTTGTAGGTGGATCATCAGTGTTAGAGCTAAAATTAGCATGTTTAAAGTGATTTTCATGCTTCCAGGGGCTCGGGAAGTTAATTAAATACCATTTGGAGGCATTTAATGTTCGAGCAAAAACGGCTGATTTTCGACAAAAGAGATAACACCCCCCCATTACGTCATGCTTCAGAAATGTGGAAAATGGTCCGTTTTCAAATGTTTTATTTTTGAACGTCAGTTCACATTTGTAGGTGGATCATCAGTGTTAGAGCTAAAATTAGCATGTTTAAAGTGATTTTCATGCTTCCAGGGGCTCGGGAAGTTAATTAAATACCATTTGGAGGCATTTAATGTTCGAGCAAAAACGGCTGATTTTCGACAAAAGAGATAACACCCCCCCCATTACGTCATGCTTCAGAAATGTGGAAAATGGTCCGTTTTCAAATGTTTTATTTTTGAACGTCAGTTCACATTTGTAGGTGGATCATCAGTGTTAGAGCTAAAATTAGCATGTTTAAAGTGATTTTCATGCTTCCAGGGGCCCAAAACACAAGATTTATGGAATGGTTAAAAGTGCATGAAAATGGCCAATTTACTCACTCTGAGTTCTCAAAAAGGGTTTCTTCACCCCGGGAAGTTAATTAAATACCATTTGGAGGCATTTAATGTTCGAGCAAAAACGGCTGATTTTCGACAAAAGAGATAACACCCCCCCATTACGTCATGCTTCAGAAATGTGGAAAATGGTCCGTTTTCAAATGTTTTATTTTTGAATGTCAGTTCACATTTGTAGGTGGATCATCAGTGTTAGAGCTAAAATTAGCATGTTTAAAGTGATTTTCATGCTTCCAGGGGCTCGGGAAGTTAATTAAATACCATTTGGAGGCATTTAATGTTCGAGCAAAAACGGCTGATTTTCGACAAAAGAGATAACACCCCCCCATTACGTCATGCTTCAGAAATGTGGAAAATGGTCCGTTTTCAAATGTTTTATTTTTGAACGTCAGTTCACATTTGTAGGTGGATCATCAGTGTTAGAGCTAAAATTAGCATGTTTAAAGTGATTTTCATGCTTCCAGGGGCTCGGGAAGTTAATTAAATACCATTTGGAGGCATTTAATGTTCGAGCAAAAACGGCTGATTTTCGACAAAAGAGATAACACCCCCCCATTACGTCATGCTTCAGAAATGTGGAAAATGGTCCGTTTTCAAATGTTTTATTTTTGAACGTCAGTTCACATTTGTAGGTGGATCATCAGTGTTAGAGCTAAAATTAGCATGTTTAAAGTGATTTTCATGCTTCCAGGGGCTCGGGAAGTTAATTAAATACCATTTGGAGGCATTTAATGTTCGAGCAAAAACGGCTGATTTTCGACAAAAGAGATAACACCCCCCCATTACGTCATGCTTCAGAAATGTGGAAAATGGTCCGTTTTCAAATGTTTTATTTTTGAACGTCAGTTCACATTTGTAGGTGGATCATCAGTGTTAGAGCTAAAATTAGCATGTTTAAAGTGATTTTCATGCTTCCAGGGGCCCAAAACACAAGATTTATGGAATGGTTAAAAGTGCATGAAAATGGCCAATTTACTCACTCTGAGTTCTCAAAAAGGGTTTCTTCACCCCGGGAAGTTAATTAAATACCATTTGGAGGCATTTAATGTTCGAGCAAAAACGGCTGATTTTCGACAAAAGAGATAACACCCCCCCATTACGTCATGCTTCAGAAATGTGGAAAATGGTCCGTTTTCAAATGTTTTATTTTTGAACGTCAGTTCACATTTGTAGGTGGATCATCAGTGTTAGAGCTAAAATTAGCATGTTTAAAGTGATTTTCATGCTTCCAGGGGCTCGGGAAGTTAATTAAATACCATTTGGAGGCATTTAATGTTCGAGCAAAAACGGCTGATTTTCGACAAAAGAGATAACACCCCCCCATTACGTCATGCTTCAGAAATGTGGAAAATGGTCCGTTTTCAAATGTTTTATTTTTGAACGTCAGTTCACATTTGTAGGTGGATCATCAGTGTTAGAGCTAAAATTAGCATGTTTAAAGTGATTTTCATGCTTCCAGGGGCCCAAAACACAAGATTTATGGAATGGTTAAAAGTGCATGAAAATGGCCAATTTACTCACTCTGAGTTCTCAAAAAGGGTTTCTTCACCCCGGGAAGTTAATTAAATACCATTTGGAGGCATTTAATATTCGAGCAAAAACGGCTGATTTTCGACAAAAGAGATAACACCCCCCCATTACGTCATGCTTCAGAAATGTGGAAAATGGTCCGTTTTCAAATGTTTTATTTTTGAACGTCAGTTCACATTTGTAGGTGGATCATCAGTGTTAGAGCTAAAATTAGCATGTTTAAAGTGATTTTCATGCTTCCAGGGGCTCGGGAAGTTAATTAAATACCATTTGGAGGCATTTAATGTTCGAGCAAAAACGGCTGATTTTCGACAAAAGAGATAACACCCCCCCATTACGTCATGCTTCAGAAATGTGGAAAATGGTCCGTTTTCAAATGTTTTATTTTTGAACGTCAGTTCACATTTGTAGGTGGATCATCAGTGTTAGAGCTAAAATTAGCATGTTTAAAGTGATTTTCATGCTTCCAGGGGCCCAAAACACAAGATTTATGGAATGGTTAAAAGTGCATGAAAATGGCCAATTTACTCACTCTGAGTTCTCAAAAAGGGTTTCTTCACCCCGGGAAGTTAATTAAATACCATTTGGAGGCATTTAATGTTCGAGCAAAAACGGCTGATTTTCGACAAAAGAGATAACACCCCCCCATTACGTCATGCTTCAGAAATGTGGAAAATGGTCCGTTTTCAAATGTTTTATTTTTGAACGTCAGTTCACATTTGTAGGTGGATCATCAGTGTTAGAGCTAAAATTAGCATGTTTAAAGTGATTTTCATGCTTCCAGGAGCTCGGGAAGTTAATTAAATACCATTTGGAGGCATTTAATGTTCGAGCAAAAACGGCTGATTTTCGACAAAAGAGATAACACCCCCCCCATTACGTCATGCTTCAGAAATGTGGAAAATGGTCCGTTTTCAAATGTTTTATTTTTGAACGTCAGTTCACATTTGTAGGTGGATCATCAGTGTTAGAGCTAAAATTAGCATGTTTAAAGTGATTTTCATGCTTCCAGGGGCCCAAAACACAAGATTTATGGAATGGTTAAAAGTGCATGAAAATGGCCAATTTACTCACTCTGAGTTCTCAAAAAGGGTTTCTTCACCCCGGGAAGTTAATTAAATACCATTTGGAGGCATTTAATGTTCGAGCAAAAACGGCTGATTTTCGACAAAAGAGATAACACCCCCCCATTACGTCATGCTTCAGAAATGTGGAAAATGGTCCGTTTTCAAATGTTTTATTTTTGAACGCCAGTTCACATTTGTAGGTGGATCATCAGTGTTAGAGCTAAAATTATCATGTTTAAAGTGATTTTCATGCTTCCAGGGGCTCGGGAAGTTAATTAAATACCATTTGGAGGCATTTAATGTTCGAGCAAAAACGGCTGATTTTCGACAAAAGAGATAACACCCCCCCATTACGTCATGCTTCAGAAATGTGGAAAATGGTCCGTTTTCAAATGTTTTATTTTTGAACGTCAGTTCACATTTGTAGGTTGATCATCAGTGTTAGAGCTAAAATTAGCATGTTTAAAGTGATTTTCATGCTTCCAGGGGCTCGGGAAGTTAATTAAATACCATTTGGAGGCATTTAATGTTCGAGCAAAAACGGCTGATTTTCGACAAAAGAGATAACACCCCCCCATTACGTCATGCTTCAGAAATGTGGAAAATGGTCCGTTTTCAAATGTTTTATTTTTGAACGTCAGTTCACATTTGTAGGTGGATCATCAGTGTTAGAGCTAAAATTAGCATGTTTAAAGTGATTTTCATGCTTCCAGGGGCTCGGGAAGTTAATTAAATACCATTTGGAGGCATTCAATGTTCGAGCAAAAACGGCTGATTTTCGACAAAAGAGATAACACCCCCCCATTACGTCATGCTTCAGAAATGTGGAAAATGGTCCGTTTTCAAATGTTTTATTTTTGAATGTCAGTTCACATTTGTAGGTGGATCATCAGTGTTAGAGCTAAAATTAGCATGTTTAAAGTGATTTTCATGCTTCCAGGGGCTCGGGAAGTTAATTAAATACCATTTGGAGGCATTTAATGTTCGAGCAAAAACGGCTGATTTTCGACAAAAGAGATAACACCCCCCCATTACGTCATGCTTCAGAAATGTGGAAAATGGTCCGTTTTCAAATGTTTTATTTTTGAACGTCAGTTCACATTTGTAGGTGGATCATCAGTGTTAGAGCTAAAATTAGCATGTTTAAAGTGATTTTCATGCTTCCAGGGGCTCGGGAAGTTAATTAAATACCATTTGGAGGCATTTAATGTTCGAGCAAAAACGGCTGATTTTCGACAAAAGAGATAACACCCCCCCATTACGTCATGCTTCAGAAATGTGGAAAATGGTCCGTTTTCAAATGTTTTATTTTTGAACGTCAGTTCACATTTGTAGGTGGATCATCAGTGTTAGAGCTAAAATTAGCATGTTTAAAGTGATTTTCATGCTTCCAGGGGCCCAAAACACAAGATTTATGGAATGGTTAAAAGTGCATGAAAATGGCCAATTTACTCACTCTGAGTTCTCAAAAAGGGTTTCTTCACCCCGGGAAGTTAATTAAATACCATTTGGAGGCATTTAATGTTCGAGCAAAAACGGCTGATTTTCGACAAAAGAGATAACACCCCCCCATTACGTCATGCTTCAGAAATGTGGAAAATGGTCCGTTTTCAAATGTTTTATTTTTGAACGTCAGTTCACATTTGTAGGTGGATCATCAGTGTTAGAGCTAAAATTAGCATGTTTAAAGTGATTTTCATGCTTCCAGGGGCTCGGGAAGTTAATTAAATACCATTTGGAGGCATTTAATGTTCGAGCAAAAACGGCTGATTTTCGACAAAAGAGATAACACCCCCCAATTACGTCATGCTTCAGAAATGTGGAAAATGGTCCGTTTTCAAATGTTTTATTTTTGAACGTCAGTTCACATTTGTAGGTGGATCATCAGTGTTAGAGCTAAAATTAGCATGTTTAAAGTGATTTTCATGCTTCCAGGGGCCCAAAACACAAGATTTATGGAATGGTTAAAAGTGCATGAAAATGGCCAATTTACTCACTCTGAGTTCTCAAAAAGGGTTTCTTCACCCCGGGAAGTTAATTAAATACCATTTGGAGGCATTTAATGTTCGAGCAAAAACGGCTGATTTTCGACAAAAGAGATAACACCCCCCCATTACGTCATGCTTCAGAAATGTGGAAAATGGTCCGTTTTCAAATGTTTTATTTTTGAACGTCAGTTCACATTTGTAGGTGGATCATCAGTGTTAGAGCTAAAATTAGCATGTTTAAAGTGATTTTCATGCTTCCAGGGGCTCGGGAAGTTAATTAAATACCATTTGGAGGCATTTAATGTTCGAGCAAAAACGGCTGATTTTCGACAAAAGAGATAACACCCCCCCATTACGTCATGCTTCAGAAATGTGGAAAATGGTCCGTTTTCAAATGTTTTATTTTTGAACGTCAGTTCACATTTGTAGGTGGATCATCAGTGTTAGAGCTAAAATTAGCATGTTTAAAGTGATTTTCATGCTTCCAGGGGCTCGGGAAGTTAATTAAATACCATTTGGAGGCATTTAATGTTCGAGCAAAAACGGCTGATTTTCGACAAAAGAGATAACACCCCCCCCATTACGTCATGCTTCAGAAATGTGGAAAATGGTCCGTTTTCAAATGTTTTATTTTTGAACGTCAGTTCACATTTGTAGGTGGATCATCAGTGTTAGAGCTAAAATTAGCATGTTTAAAGTGATTTTCATGCTTCCAGGGGCCCAAAACACAAGATTTATGGAATGGTTAAAAGTGCATGAAAATGGCCAATTTACTCACTCTGAGTTCTCAAAAAGGGTTTCTTCACCCCGGGAAGTTAATTAAATACCATTTGGAGGCATTTAATGTTCGAGCAAAAACGGCTGATTTTCGACAAAAGAGATAACACCCCCCCATTACGTCATGCTTCAGAAATGTGGAAAATGGTCCGTTTTCAAATGTTTTATTTTTGAATGTCAGTTCACATTTGTAGGTGGATCATCAGTGTTAGAGCTAAAATTAGCATGTTTAAAGTGATTTTCATGCTTCCAGGGGCTCGGGAAGTTAATTAAATACCATTTGGAGGCATTTAATGTTCGAGCAAAAACGGCTGATTTTCGACAAAAGAGATAACACCCCCCCATTACGTCATGCTTCAGAAATGTGGAAAATGGTCCGTTTTCAAATGTTTTATTTTTGAACGTCAGTTCACATTTGTAGGTGGATCATCAGTGTTAGAGCTAAAATTAGCATGTTTAAAGTGATTTTCATGCTTCCAGGGGCTCGGGAAGTTAATTAAATACCATTTGGAGGCATTTAATGTTCGAGCAAAAACGGCTGATTTTCGACAAAAGAGATAACACCCCCCCATTACGTCATGCTTCAGAAATGTGGAAAATGGTCCGTTTTCAAATGTTTTATTTTTGAACGTCAGTTCACATTTGTAGGTGGATCATCAGTGTTAGAGCTAAAATTAGCATGTTTAAAGTGATTTTCATGCTTCCAGGGGCTCGGGAAGTTAATTAAATACCATTTGGAGGCATTTAATGTTCGAGCAAAAACGGCTGATTTTCGACAAAAGAGATAACACCCCCCCATTACGTCATGCTTCAGAAATGTGGAAAATGGTCCGTTTTCAAATGTTTTATTTTTGAACGTCAGTTCACATTTGTAGGTGGATCATCAGTGTTAGAGCTAAAATTAGCATGTTTAAAGTGATTTTCATGCTTCCAGGGGCCCAAAACACAAGATTTATGGAATGGTTAAAAGTGCATGAAAATGGCCAATTTACTCACTCTGAGTTCTCAAAAAGGGTTTCTTCACCCCGGGAAGTTAATTAAATACCATTTGGAGGCATTTAATGTTCGAGCAAAAACGGCTGATTTTCGACAAAAGAGATAACACCCCCCCATTACGTCATGCTTCAGAAATGTGGAAAATGGTCCGTTTTCAAATGTTTTATTTTTGAACGTCAGTTCACATTTGTAGGTGGATCATCAGTGTTAGAGCTAAAATTAGCATGTTTAAAGTGATTTTCATGCTTCCAGGGGCTCGGGAAGTTAATTAAATACCATTTGGAGGCATTTAATGTTCGAGCAAAAACGGCTGATTTTCGACAAAAGAGATAACACCCCCCCATTACGTCATGCTTCAGAAATGTGGAAAATGGTCCGTTTTCAAATGTTTTATTTTTGAACGTCAGTTCACATTTGTAGGTGGATCATCAGTGTTAGAGCTAAAATTAGCATGTTTAAAGTGATTTTCATGCTTCCAGGGGCCCAAAACACAAGATTTATGGAATGGTTAAAAGTGCATGAAAATGGCCAATTTACTCACTCTGAGTTCTCAAAAAGGGTTTCTTCACCCCGGGAAGTTAATTAAATACCATTTGGAGGCATTTAATATTCGAGCAAAAACGGCTGATTTTCGACAAAAGAGATAACACCCCCCCATTACGTCATGCTTCAGAAATGTGGAAAATGGTCCGTTTTCAAATGTTTTATTTTTGAACGTCAGTTCACATTTGTAGGTGGATCATCAGTGTTAGAGCTAAAATTAGCATGTTTAAAGTGATTTTCATGCTTCCAGGGGCTCGGGAAGTTAATTAAATACCATTTGGAGGCATTTAATGTTCGAGCAAAAACGGCTGATTTTCGACAAAAGAGATAACACCCCCCCATTACGTCATGCTTCAGAAATGTGGAAAATGGTCCGTTTTCAAATGTTTTATTTTTGAACGTCAGTTCACATTTGTAGGTGGATCATCAGTGTTAGAGCTAAAATTAGCATGTTTAAAGTGATTTTCATGCTTCCAGGGGCCCAAAACACAAGATTTATGGAATGGTTAAAAGTGCATGAAAATGGCCAATTTACTCACTCTGAGTTCTCAAAAAGGGTTTCTTCACCCCGGGAAGTTAATTAAATACCATTTGGAGGCATTTAATGTTCGAGCAAAAACGGCTGATTTTCGACAAAAGAGATAACACCCCCCCATTACGTCATGCTTCAGAAATGTGGAAAATGGTCCGTTTTCAAATGTTTTATTTTTGAACGTCAGTTCACATTTGTAGGTGGATCATCAGTGTTAGAGCTAAAATTAGCATGTTTAAAGTGATTTTCATGCTTCCAGGAGCTCGGGAAGTTAATTAAATACCATTTGGAGGCATTTAATGTTCGAGCAAAAACGGCTGATTTTCGACAAAAGAGATAACACCCCCCCCATTACGTCATGCTTCAGAAATGTGGAAAATGGTCCGTTTTCAAATGTTTTATTTTTGAACGTCAGTTCACATTTGTAGGTGGATCATCAGTGTTAGAGCTAAAATTAGCATGTTTAAAGTGATTTTCATGCTTCCAGGGGCCCAAAACACAAGATTTATGGAATGGTTAAAAGTGCATGAAAATGGCCAATTTACTCACTCTGAGTTCTCAAAAAGGGTTTCTTCACCCCGGGAAGTTAATTAAATACCATTTGGAGGCATTTAATGTTCGAGCAAAAACGGCTGATTTTCGACAAAAGAGATAACACCCCCCCATTACGTCATGCTTCAGAAATGTGGAAAATGGTCCGTTTTCAAATGTTTTATTTTTGAACGCCAGTTCACATTTGTAGGTGGATCATCAGTGTTAGAGCTAAAATTATCATGTTTAAAGTGATTTTCATGCTTCCAGGGGCTCGGGAAGTTAATTAAATACCATTTGGAGGCATTTAATGTTCGAGCAAAAACGGCTGATTTTCGACAAAAGAGATAACACCCCCCCATTACGTCATGCTTCAGAAATGTGGAAAATGGTCCGTTTTCAAATGTTTTATTTTTGAACGTCAGTTCACATTTGTAGGTTGATCATCAGTGTTAGAGCTAAAATTAGCATGTTTAAAGTGATTTTCATGCTTCCAGGGGCTCGGGAAGTTAATTAAATACCATTTGGAGGCATTTAATGTTCGAGCAAAAACGGCTGATTTTCGACAAAAGAGATAACACCCCCCCATTACGTCATGCTTCAGAAATGTGGAAAATGGTCCGTTTTCAAATGTTTTATTTTTGAACGTCAGTTCACATTTGTAGGTGGATCATCAGTGTTAGAGCTAAAATTAGCATGTTTAAAGTGATTTTCATGCTTCCAGGGGCTCGGGAAGTTAATTAAATACCATTTGGAGGCATTCAATGTTCGAGCAAAAACGGCTGATTTTCGACAAAAGAGATAACACCCCCCCATTACGTCATGCTTCAGAAATGTGGAAAATGGTCCGTTTTCAAATGTTTTATTTTTGAATGTCAGTTCACATTTGTAGGTGGATCATCAGTGTTAGAGCTAAAATTAGCATGTTTAAAGTGATTTTCATGCTTCCAGGGGCTCGGGAAGTTAATTAAATACCATTTGGAGGCATTTAATGTTCGAGCAAAAACGGCTGATTTTCGACAAAAGAGATAACACCCCCCCATTACGTCATGCTTCAGAAATGTGGAAAATGGTCCGTTTTCAAATGTTTTATTTTTGAACGTCAGTTCACATTTGTAGGTGGATCATCAGTGTTAGAGCTAAAATTAGCATGTTTAAAGTGATTTTCATGCTTCCAGGGGCTCGGGAAGTTAATTAAATACCATTTGGAGGCATTTAATGTTCGAGCAAAAACGGCTGATTTTCGACAAAAGAGATAACACCCCCCCATTACGTCATGCTTCAGAAATGTGGAAAATGGTCCGTTTTCAAATGTTTTATTTTTGAACGTCAGTTCACATTTGTAGGTGGATCATCAGTGTTAGAGCTAAAATTAGCATGTTTAAAGTGATTTTCATGCTTCCAGGGGCTCGGGAAGTTAATTAAATACCATTTGGAGGCATTTAATGTTCGAGCAAAAACGGCTGATTTTCGACAAAAGAGATAACACCCCCCCATTACGTCATGCTTCAGAAATGTGGAAAATGGTCCGTTTTCAAATGTTTTATTTTTGAACGTCAGTTCACATTTGTAGGTGGATCATCAGTGTTAGAGCTAAAATTAGCATGTTTAAAGTGATTTTCATGCTTCCAGGGGCCCAAAACACAAGATTTATGGAATGGTTAAAAGTGCATGAAAATGGCCAATTTACTCACTCTGAGTTCTCAAAAAGGGTTTCTTCACCCCGGGAAGTTAATTAAATACCATTTGGAGGCATTTAATGTTCGAGCAAAAACGGCTGATTTTCGACAAAAGAGATAACACCCCCCCATTACGTCATGCTTCAGAAATGTGGAAAATGGTCCGTTTTCAAATGTTTTATTTTTGAACGTCAGTTCACATTTGTAGGTGGATCATCAGTGTTAGAGCTAAAATTAGCATGTTTAAAGTGATTTTCATGCTTCCAGGGGCTCGGGAAGTTAATTAAATACCATTTGGAGGCATTTAATGTTCGAGCAAAAACGGCTGATTTTCGACAAAAGAGATAACACCCCCCCATTACGTCATGCTTCAGAAATGTGGAAAATGGTCCGTTTTCAAATGTTTTATTTTTGAACGTCAGTTCACATTTGTAGGTGGATCATCAGTGTTAGAGCTAAAATTAGCATGTTTAAAGTGATTTTCATGCTTCCAGGGGCCCAAAACACAAGATTTATGGAATGGTTAAAAGTGCATGAAAATGGCCAATTTACTCACTCTGAGTTCTCAAAAAGGGTTTCTTCACCCCGGGAAGTTAATTAAATACCATTTGGAGGCATTTAATGTTCGAGCAAAAACGGCTGATTTTCGACAAAAGAGATAACACCCCCCCATTACGTCATGCTTCAGAAATGTGGAAAATGGTCCGTTTTCAAATGTTTTATTTTTGAACGTCAGTTCACATTTGTAGGTGGATCATCAGTGTTAGAGCTAAAATTAGCATGTTTAAAGTGATTTTCATGCTTCCAGGGGCTCGGGAAGTTAATTAAATACCATTTGGAGGCATTTAATGTTCGAGCAAAAACGGCTGATTTTCGACAAAAGAGATAACACCCCCCCATTACGTCATGCTTCAGAAATGTGGAAAATGGTCCGTTTTCAAATGTTTTATTTTTGAACGTCAGTTCACATTTGTAGGTGGATCATCAGTGTTAGAGCTAAAATTAGCATGTTTAAAGTGATTTTCATGCTTCCAGGGGCCCAAAACACAAGATTTATGGAATGGTTAAAAGTGCATGAAAATGGCCAATTTACTCACTCTGAGTTCTCAAAAAGGGTTTCTTCACCCCGGGAAGTTAATTAAATACCATTTGGAGGCATTTAATGTTCGAGCAAAAACGGCTGATTTTCGACAAAAGAGATAACACCCCCCCATTACGTCATGCTTCAGAAATGTGGAAAATGGTCCGTTTTCAAATGTTTTATTTTTGAACGTCAGTTCACATTTGTAGGTGGATCATCAGTGTTAGAGCTAAAATTAGCATGTTTAAAGTGATTTTCATGCTTCCAGGGGCTCGGGAAGTTAATTAAATACCATTTGGAGGCATTTAATGTTCAAGCAAAAACGGCTGATTTTCGACAAAAGAGATAACACCCCCCCCATTACGTCATGCTTCAGAAATGTGGAAAATGGTCCGTTTTCAAATGTTTTATTTTTGAACGTCAGTTCACATTTGTAGGTGGATCATCAGTGTTAGAGCTAAAATTAGCATGTTTAAAGTGATTTTCATGCTTCCAGGGGCCCAAAACACAAGATTTATGGAATGGTTAAAAGTGCATGAAAATGGCCAATTTACTCACTCTGAGTTCTCAAAAAGGGTTTCTTCACCCCGGGAAGTTAATTAAATACCATTTGGAGGCATTTAATGTTCGAGCAAAAACGGCTGATTTTCGACAAAAGAGATAACACCCCCCCATTACGTCATGCTTCAGAAATGTGGAAAATGGTCCGTTTTCAAATGTTTTATTTTTGAACGTCAGTTCACATTTGTAGGTGGATCATCAGTGTTAGAGCTAAAATTAGCATGTTTAAAGTGATTTTCATGCTTCCAGGGGCTCGGGAAGTTAATTAAATACCATTTGGAGGCATTTAATGTTCGAGCAAAAACGGCTGATTTTCGACAAAAGAGAAACACCCCCCCATTACGTCATGCTTCAGAAATGTGGAAAATGGTCCGTTTTCAAATGTTTTATTTTTGAACGTCAGTTCACATTTGTAGGTGGATCATCAGTGTTAGAGCTAAAATTAGCATGTTTAAAGTGATTTTCATGCTTCCAGGGGCTCGGGAAGTTAATTAAATACCATTTGGAGGCATTTAATGTTCGAGCAAAAACGGCTGATTTTCGACAAAAGAGATAACACCCCCCCATTACGTCATGCTTCAGAAATGTGGAAAATGGTCCGTTTTCAAATGTTTTATTTTTGAACGTCAGTTCACATTTGTAGGTGGATCATCAGTGTTAGAGCTAAAATTAGCATGTTTAAAGTGATTTTCATGCTTCCAGGGGCTCGGGAAGTTAATTAAATACCATTTGGAGGCATTCAATGTTCGAGCAAAAACGGCTGATTTTCGACAAAAGAGATAACACCCCCCATTACGTCATGCTTCAGAAATGTGGAAAATGGTCCGTTTTCAAATGTTTTATTTTTGAACGTCAGTTCACATTTGTAGGTGGATCATCAGTGTTAGAGCTAAAATTAGCATGTTTAAAGTGATTTTCATGCTTCCAGGGGCTCGGGAAGTTAATTAAATACCATTTGGAGGCATTTAATGTTCGAGCAAAAACGGCTGATTTTCGACAAAAGAGATAACACCCCCCCATTACGTCATGCTTCAGAAATGTGGAAAATGGTCCATTTTCAAATGTTTTATTTTTGAACGTCAGTTCACATTTGTAGGTGGATCATCAGTGTTAGAGCTAAAATTAGCATGTTTAAAGTGATTTTCATGCTTCCAGGGGCTCGGGAAGTTAATTAAATACCATTTGGAGGCATTTAATGTTCGAGCAAAAACGGCTGATTTTCGACAAAAGAGATAACACCCCCCCATTACGTCATGCTTCAGAAATGTGGAAAATGGTCCGTTTTCAAATGTTTTATTTTTGAACGTCAGTTCACATTTGTAGGTGGATCATCAGTGTTAGAGCTAAAATTAGCATGTTTAAAGTGATTTTCATGCTTCCAGGGGCTCGGGAAGTTAATTAAATACCATTTGGAGGCATTTAATGTTCGAGCAAAAACGGCTGATTTTCGACAAAAGAGATAACACCCCCCCATTACGTCATGCTTCAGAAATGTGGAAAATGGTCCGTTTTCAAATGTTTTATTTTTGAACGTCAGTTCACATTTGTAGGTGGATCATCAGTGTTAGAGCTAAAATTAGCATGTTTAAAGTGATTTTCATGCTTCCAGGGGCTCGGGAAGTTAATTAAATACCATTTGGAGGCATTTAATGTTCGAGCAAAAACGGCTGATTTTCGACAAAAGAGATAACACCCCCCCATTACGTCATGCTTCAGAAATGTGGAAAATGGTCCGTTTTCAAATGTTTTATTTTTGAACGTCAGTTCACATTTGTAGGTGGATCATCAGTGTTAGAGCTAAAATTAGCATGTTTAAAGTGATTTTCATGCTTCCAGGGGCCCAAAACACAAGATTTATGGAATGGTTAAAAGTGCATGAAAATGGCCAATTTACTCACTCTGAGTTCTCAAAAAGGGTTTCTTCACCCCGGGAAGTTAATTAAATACCATTTGGAGGCATTTAATGTTCGAGCAAAAACGGCTGATTTTCGACAAAAGAGATAACACCCCCCCATTACGTCATGCTTCAGAAATGTGGAAAATGGTCCGTTTTCAAATGTTTTATTTTTGAACGTCAGTTCACATTTGTAGGTGGATCATCAGTGTTAGAGCTAAAATTAGCATGTTTAAAGTGATTTTCATGCTTCCAGGGGCTCGGGAAGTTAATTAAATACCATTTGGAGGCATTTAATGTTCGAGCAAAAACGGCTGATTTTCGACAAAAGAGATAACACCCCCCCATTACGTCATGCTTCAGAAATGTGGAAAATGGTCCGTTTTCAAATGTTTTATTTTTGAACGTCAGTTCACATTTGTAGGTGGATCATCAGTGTTAGAGCTAAAATTAGCATGTTTAAAGTGATTTTCATGCTTCCAGGGGCCCAAAACACAAGATTTATGGAATGGGTAAAAGTGCATGAAAATGGCCAATTTACTCACTCTGAGTTCTCAAAAAGGGTTTCTTCACCCCGGGAAGTTAATTAAATACCATTTGGAGGCATTTAATGTTCGAGCAAAAACGGCTGATTTTCGACAAAAGAGATAACATCCCCCCATTACGTCATGCTTCAGAAATGTGGAAAATGGTCCGTTTTCAAATGTTTTATTTTTGAACGTCAGTTCACATTTGTAGGTGGATCATCAGTGTTAGAGCTAAAATTAGCATGTTTAAAGTGATTTTCATGCTTCCAGGGGCCCAAAACAAGATTTATGGAATGGTTAAAAGTGCATGAAAATGGCCAATTTACTCACTCTGAGTTCTCAAAAAGGGTTTCTTCACCCCGGGAAGTTAATTAAATACCATTTGGAGGCATTTAATGTTCGAGCAAAAACGGCTGATTTTCGACAAAAGAGATAACACCCCCCCATTACGTCATGCTTCAGAAATGTGGAAAATGGTCCGTTTTCAAATGTTTTATTTTTGAACGTCAGTTCACATTTGTAGGTGGATCATCAGTGTTAGAGCTAAAATTAGCATGTTTAAAGTGATTTTCATGCTTCCAGGGGCTCGGGAAGTTAATTAAATACCATTTGGAGGCATTTAATGTTCGAGCAAAAACGGCTGATTTTCGACAAAAGAGATAACACCCCCCCATTACGTCATGCTTCAGAAATGTGGAAAATGGTCCGTTTTCAAATGTTTTATTTTTGAACGTCAGTTCACATTTGAAGGTGGATCATAAGTGTTGGAGCTAAAATTAGCATGTTTAAAGTGATTTTCATGCTTCCAGGGGCCCAAAACACAAGATTTATGGAATGGTTAAAAGTGCATGAAAATGGCCAATTTACTCACTCTGAGTTCTCAAAAAGGGTTTCTTCACCCCGGGAAGTTAATTAAATACCATTTGGAGGCATTTAATGTTCGAGCAAAAACGGCTGATTTTCGACAAAAGAGATAACACCCCCCCATTACGTCATGCTTCAGAAATGTGGAAAATGGTCCGTTTTCAAATGTTTTATTTTTGAACGTCAGTTCACATTTGTAGGTGGATCATCAGTGTTAGAGCTAAAATTAGCATGTTTAAAGTGATTTTCATGCTTCCAGGGGCTCGGGAAGTTAATTAAATACCATTTGGAGGCATTTAATGTTCGAGCAAAAACGGCTGATTTTCGACAAAAGAGATAACACCCCCCCATTACGTCATGCTTCAGAAATGTGGAAAATGGTCCGTTTTCAAATGTTTTATTTTTGAACGTCAGTTCACATTTGTAGGTGGATCATCAGTGTTAGAGCTAAAATTAGCATGTTTAAAGTGATTTTCATGCTTCCAGGGGCCCAAAACACAAGATTTATGGAATGGTTAAAAGTGCATGAAAATGGCCAATTTACTCACTCTGAGTTCTCAAAAAGGGTTTCTTCACCCCGGGAAGTTAATTAAATACCATTTGGAGGCATTTAATATTCGAGCAAAAACGGCTGATTTTCGACAAAAGAGATAACACCCCCCCATTACGTCATGCTTCAGAAATGTGGAAAATGGTCCGTTTTCAAATGTTTTATTTTTGAACGTCAGTTCACATTTGTAGGTGGATCATCAGTGTTAGAGCTAAAATTAGCATGTTTAAAGTGATTTTCATGCTTCCAGGGGCTCGGGAAGTTAATTAAATACCATTTGGAGGCATTTAATGTTCGAGCAAAAACGGCTGATTTTCGACAAAAGAGATAACACCCCCCCATTACGTCATGCTTCAGAAATGTGGAAAATGGTCCGTTTTCAAATGTTTTATTTTTGAACGTCAGTTCACATTTGTAGGTGGATCATCAGTGTTAGAGCTAAAATTAGCATGTTTAAAGTGATTTTCATGCTTCCAGGGGCCCAAAACACAAGATTTATGGAATGGTTAAAAGTGCATGAAAATGGCCAATTTACTCACTCTGAGTTCTCAAAAAGGGTTTCTTCACCCCGGGAAGTTAATTAAATACCATTTGGAGGCATTTAATGTTCGAGCAAAAACGGCTGATTTTCGACAAAAGAGATAACACCCCCCCATTACGTCATGCTTCAGAAATGTGGAAAATGGTCCGTTTTCAAATGTTTTATTTTTGAACGTCAGTTCACATTTGTAGGTGGATCATCAGTGTTAGAGCTAAAATTAGCATGTTTAAAGTGATTTTCATGCTTCCAGGAGCTCGGGAAGTTAATTAAATACCATTTGGAGGCATTTAATGTTCGAGCAAAAACGGCTGATTTTCGACAAAAGAGATAACACCCCCCCCATTACGTCATGCTTCAGAAATGTGGAAAATGGTCCGTTTTCAAATGTTTTATTTTTGAACGTCAGTTCACATTTGTAGGTGGATCATCAGTGTTAGAGCTAAAATTAGCATGTTTAAAGTGATTTTCATGCTTCCAGGGGCCCAAAACACAAGATTTATGGAATGGTTAAAAGTGCATGAAAATGGCCAATTTACTCACTCTGAGTTCTCAAAAAGGGTTTCTTCACCCCGGGAAGTTAATTAAATACCATTTGGAGGCATTTAATGTTCGAGCAAAAACGGCTGATTTTCGACAAAAGAGATAACACCCCCCCATTACGTCATGCTTCAGAAATGTGGAAAATGGTCCGTTTTCAAATGTTTTATTTTTGAACGCCAGTTCACATTTGTAGGTGGATCATCAGTGTTAGAGCTAAAATTATCATGTTTAAAGTGATTTTCATGCTTCCAGGGGCTCGGGAAGTTAATTAAATACCATTTGGAGGCATTTAATGTTCGAGCAAAAACGGCTGATTTTCGACAAAAGAGATAACACCCCCCCATTACGTCATGCTTCAGAAATGTGGAAAATGGTCCGTTTTCAAATGTTTTATTTTTGAACGTCAGTTCACATTTGTAGGTTGATCATCAGTGTTAGAGCTAAAATTAGCATGTTTAAAGTGATTTTCATGCTTCCAGGGGCTCGGGAAGTTAATTAAATACCATTTGGAGGCATTTAATGTTCGAGCAAAAACGGCTGATTTTCGACAAAAGAGATAACACCCCCCCATTACGTCATGCTTCAGAAATGTGGAAAATGGTCCGTTTTCAAATGTTTTATTTTTGAACGTCAGTTCACATTTGTAGGTGGATCATCAGTGTTAGAGCTAAAATTAGCATGTTTAAAGTGATTTTCATGCTTCCAGGGGCTCGGGAAGTTAATTAAATACCATTTGGAGGCATTCAATGTTCGAGCAAAAACGGCTGATTTTCGACAAAAGAGATAACACCCCCCCATTACGTCATGCTTCAGAAATGTGGAAAATGGTCCGTTTTCAAATGTTTTATTTTTGAATGTCAGTTCACATTTGTAGGTGGATCATCAGTGTTAGAGCTAAAATTAGCATGTTTAAAGTGATTTTCATGCTTCCAGGGGCTCGGGAAGTTAATTAAATACCATTTGGAGGCATTTAATGTTCGAGCAAAAACGGCTGATTTTCGACAAAAGAGATAACACCCCCCCATTACGTCATGCTTCAGAAATGTGGAAAATGGTCCGTTTTCAAATGTTTTATTTTTGAACGTCAGTTCACATTTGTAGGTGGATCATCAGTGTTAGAGCTAAAATTAGCATGTTTAAAGTGATTTTCATGCTTCCAGGGGCTCGGGAAGTTAATTAAATACCATTTGGAGGCATTTAATGTTCGAGCAAAAACGGCTGATTTTCGACAAAAGAGATAACACCCCCCCATTACGTCATGCTTCAGAAATGTGGAAAATGGTCCGTTTTCAAATGTTTTATTTTTGAACGTCAGTTCACATTTGTAGGTGGATCATCAGTGTTAGAGCTAAAATTAGCATGTTTAAAGTGATTTTCATGCTTCCAGGGGCTCGGGAAGTTAATTAAATACCATTTGGAGGCATTTAATGTTCGAGCAAAAACGGCTGATTTTCGACAAAAGAGATAACACCCCCCCATTACGTCATGCTTCAGAAATGTGGAAAATGGTCCGTTTTCAAATGTTTTATTTTTGAACGTCAGTTCACATTTGTAGGTGGATCATCAGTGTTAGAGCTAAAATTAGCATGTTTAAAGTGATTTTCATGCTTCCAGGGGCCCAAAACACAAGATTTATGGAATGGTTAAAAGTGCATGAAAATGGCCAATTTACTCACTCTGAGTTCTCAAAAAGGGTTTCTTCACCCCGGGAAGTTAATTAAATACCATTTGGAGGCATTTAATGTTCGAGCAAAAACGGCTGATTTTCGACAAAAGAGATAACACCCCCCCATTACGTCATGCTTCAGAAATGTGGAAAATGGTCCGTTTTCAAATGTTTTATTTTTGAACGTCAGTTCACATTTGTAGGTGGATCATCAGTGTTAGAGCTAAAATTAGCATGTTTAAAGTGATTTTCATGCTTCCAGGGGCTCGGGAAGTTAATTAAATACCATTTGGAGGCATTTAATGTTCGAGCAAAAACGGCTGATTTTCGACAAAAGAGATAACACCCCCCCATTACGTCATGCTTCAGAAATGTGGAAAATGGTCCGTTTTCAAATGTTTTATTTTTGAACGTCAGTTCACATTTGTAGGTGGATCATCAGTGTTAGAGCTAAAATTAGCATGTTTAAAGTGATTTTCATGCTTCCAGGGGCCCAAAACACAAGATTTATGGAATGGTTAAAAGTGCATGAAAATGGCCAATTTACTCACTCTGAGTTCTCAAAAAGGGTTTCTTCACCCCGGGAAGTTAATTAAATACCATTTGGAGGCATTTAATGTTCGAGCAAAAACGGCTGATTTTCGACAAAAGAGATAACACCCCCCCATTACGTCATGCTTCAGAAATGTGGAAAATGGTCCGTTTTCAAATGTTTTATTTTTGAACGTCAGTTCACATTTGTAGGTGGATCATCAGTGTTAGAGCTAAAATTAGCATGTTTAAAGTGATTTTCATGCTTCCAGGGGCTCGGGAAGTTAATTAAATACCATTTGGAGGCATTTAATGTTCAAGCAAAAACGGCTGATTTTCGACAAAAGAGATAACACCCCCCCCATTACGTCATGCTTCAGAAATGTGGAAAATGGTCCGTTTTCAAATGTTTTATTTTTGAACGTCAGTTCACATTTGTAGGTGGATCATCAGTGTTAGAGCTAAAATTAGCATGTTTAAAGTGATTTTCATGCTTCCAGGGGCCCAAAACACAAGATTTATGGAATGGTTAAAAGTGCATGAAAATGGCCAATTTACTCACTCTGAGTTCTCAAAAAGGGTTTCTTCACCCCGGGAAGTTAATTAAATACCATTTGGAGGCATTTAATGTTCGAGCAAAAACGGCTGATTTTCGACAAAAGAGATAACACCCCCCCATTACGTCATGCTTCAGAAATGTGGAAAATGGTCCGTTTTCAAATGTTTTATTTTTGAACGTCAGTTCACATTTGTAGGTGGATCATCAGTGTTAGAGCTAAAATTAGCATGTTTAAAGTGATTTTCATGCTTCCAGGGGCTCGGGAAGTTAATTAAATACCATTTGGAGGCATTTAATGTTCGAGCAAAAACGGCTGATTTTCGACAAAAGAGAAACACCCCCCCATTACGTCATGCTTCAGAAATGTGGAAAATGGTCCGTTTTCAAATGTTTTATTTTTGAACGTCAGTTCACATTTGTAGGTGGATCATCAGTGTTAGAGCTAAAATTAGCATGTTTAAAGTGATTTTCATGCTTCCAGGGGCTCGGGAAGTTAATTAAATACCATTTGGAGGCATTTAATGTTCGAGCAAAAACGGCTGATTTTCGACAAAAGAGATAACACCCCCCCATTACGTCATGCTTCAGAAATGTGGAAAATGGTCCGTTTTCAAATGTTTTATTTTTGAACGTCAGTTCACATTTGTAGGTGGATCATCAGTGTTAGAGCTAAAATTAGCATGTTTAAAGTGATTTTCATGCTTCCAGGGGCTCGGGAAGTTAATTAAATACCATTTGGAGGCATTCAATGTTCGAGCAAAAACGGCTGATTTTCGACAAAAGAGATAACACCCCCCATTACGTCATGCTTCAGAAATGTGGAAAATGGTCCGTTTTCAAATGTTTTATTTTTGAACGTCAGTTCACATTTGTAGGTGGATCATCAGTGTTAGAGCTAAAATTAGCATGTTTAAAGTGATTTTCATGCTTCCAGGGGCTCGGGAAGTTAATTAAATACCATTTGGAGGCATTTAATGTTCGAGCAAAAACGGCTGATTTTCGACAAAAGAGATAACACCCCCCCATTACGTCATGCTTCAGAAATGTGGAAAATGGTCCATTTTCAAATGTTTTATTTTTGAACGTCAGTTCACATTTGTAGGTGGATCATCAGTGTTAGAGCTAAAATTAGCATGTTTAAAGTGATTTTCATGCTTCCAGGGGCTCGGGAAGTTAATTAAATACCATTTGGAGGCATTTAATGTTCGAGCAAAAACGGCTGATTTTCGACAAAAGAGATAACACCCCCCCATTACGTCATGCTTCAGAAATGTGGAAAATGGTCCGTTTTCAAATGTTTTATTTTTGAACGTCAGTTCACATTTGTAGGTGGATCATCAGTGTTAGAGCTAAAATTAGCATGTTTAAAGTGATTTTCATGCTTCCAGGGGCTCGGGAAGTTAATTAAATACCATTTGGAGGCATTTAATGTTCGAGCAAAAACGGCTGATTTTCGACAAAAGAGATAACACCCCCCCATTACGTCATGCTTCAGAAATGTGGAAAATGGTCCGTTTTCAAATGTTTTATTTTTGAACGTCAGTTCACATTTGTAGGTGGATCATCAGTGTTAGAGCTAAAATTAGCATGTTTAAAGTGATTTTCATGCTTCCAGGGGCTCGGGAAGTTAATTAAATACCATTTGGAGGCATTTAATGTTCGAGCAAAAACGGCTGATTTTCGACAAAAGAGATAACACCCCCCCATTACGTCATGCTTCAGAAATGTGGAAAATGGTCCGTTTTCAAATGTTTTATTTTTGAACGTCAGTTCACATTTGTAGGTGGATCATCAGTGTTAGAGCTAAAATTAGCATGTTTAAAGTGATTTTCATGCTTCCAGGGGCCCAAAACACAAGATTTATGGAATGGTTAAAAGTGCATGAAAATGGCCAATTTACTCACTCTGAGTTCTCAAAAAGGGTTTCTTCACCCCGGGAAGTTAATTAAATACCATTTGGAGGCATTTAATGTTCGAGCAAAAACGGCTGATTTTCGACAAAAGAGATAACACCCCCCCATTACGTCATGCTTCAGAAATGTGGAAAATGGTCCGTTTTCAAATGTTTTATTTTTGAACGTCAGTTCACATTTGTAGGTGGATCATCAGTGTTAGAGCTAAAATTAGCATGTTTAAAGTGATTTTCATGCTTCCAGGGGCTCGGGAAGTTAATTAAATACCATTTGGAGGCATTTAATGTTCGAGCAAAAACGGCTGATTTTCGACAAAAGAGATAACACCCCCCCATTACGTCATGCTTCAGAAATGTGGAAAATGGTCCGTTTTCAAATGTTTTATTTTTGAACGTCAGTTCACATTTGTAGGTGGATCATCAGTGTTAGAGCTAAAATTAGCATGTTTAAAGTGATTTTCATGCTTCCAGGGGCCCAAAACACAAGATTTATGGAATGGGTAAAAGTGCATGAAAATGGCCAATTTACTCACTCTGAGTTCTCAAAAAGGGTTTCTTCACCCCGGGAAGTTAATTAAATACCATTTGGAGGCATTTAATGTTCGAGCAAAAACGGCTGATTTTCGACAAAAGAGATAACATCCCCCCATTACGTCATGCTTCAGAAATGTGGAAAATGGTCCGTTTTCAAATGTTTTATTTTTGAACGTCAGTTCACATTTGTAGGTGGATCATCAGTGTTAGAGCTAAAATTAGCATGTTTAAAGTGATTTTCATGCTTCCAGGGGCCCAAAACAAGATTTATGGAATGGTTAAAAGTGCATGAAAATGGCCAATTTACTCACTCTGAGTTCTCAAAAAGGGTTTCTTCACCCCGGGAAGTTAATTAAATACCATTTGGAGGCATTTAATGTTCGAGCAAAAACGGCTGATTTTCGACAAAAGAGATAACACCCCCCCATTACGTCATGCTTCAGAAATGTGGAAAATGGTCCGTTTTCAAATGTTTTATTTTTGAACGTCAGTTCACATTTGTAGGTGGATCATCAGTGTTAGAGCTAAAATTAGCATGTTTAAAGTGATTTTCATGCTTCCAGGGGCTCGGGAAGTTAATTAAATACCATTTGGAGGCATTTAATGTTCGAGCAAAAACGGCTGATTTTCGACAAAAGAGATAACACCCCCCCATTACGTCATGCTTCAGAAATGTGGAAAATGGTCCGTTTTCAAATGTTTTATTTTTGAACGTCAGTTCACATTTGAAGGTGGATCATAAGTGTTGGAGCTAAAATTAGCATGTTTAAAGTGATTTTCATGCTTCCAGGGGCCCAAAACACAAGATTTATGGAATGGTTAAAAGTGCATGAAAATGGCCAATTTACTCACTCTGAGTTCTCAAAAAGGGTTTCTTCACCCCGGGAAGTTAATTAAATACCATTTGGAGGCATTTAATGTTCGAGCAAAAACGGCTGATTTTCGACAAAAGAGATAACACCCCCCCATTACGTCATGCTTCAGAAATGTGGAAAATGGTCCGTTTTCAAATGTTTTATTTTTGAACGTCAGTTCACATTTGTAGGTGGATCATCAGTGTTAGAGCTAAAATTAGCATGTTTAAAGTGATTTTCATGCTTCCAGGGGCTCGGGAAGTTAATTAAATACCATTTGGAGGCATTTAATGTTCGAGCAAAAACGGCTGATTTTCGACAAAAGAGATAACACCCCCCCATTACATCATGCTTCAGAAATGTGGAAAATGGTCCGTTTTCAAATGTTTTATTTTTGAACGTCAGTTCACATTTGTAGGTGGATCATCAGTGTTAGAGGTAAAATTAGCATGTTTAAAGTGATTTTCATGCTTCCAGGGGCTCGGGAAGTTAATTAAATACCATTTGGAGGCATTTAATGTTCGAGCAAAAACGGCTGATTTTCGACAAAAGAGATAACACCCCCCCATTACGTCATGCTTCAGAAATGTGGAAAATGGTCCGTTTTCAAATGTTTTATTTTTGAACGTCAGTTCACATTTGTAGGTGGATCATCAGTGTTAGAGCTAAAATTAGCATGTTTAAAGTGATTTTCATGCTTCCAGGGGCCCAAAACACAAGATTTATGGAATGGTTAAAAGTGCATGAAAATGGCCAATTTACTCACTCTGAGTTCTCAAAAAGGGTTTCTTCACCCCGGGAAGTTAATTAAATACCATTTGGAGGCATTTAATGTTCGAGCAAAAACGGCTGATTTTCGACAAAAGAGATAACACCCCCCCATTACGTCATGCTTCAGAAATGTGGAAAATGGTCCGTTTTCAAATGTTTTATTTTTGAACGTCAGTTCACATTTGTAGGTGGATCATCAGTGTTAGAGCTAAAATTAGCATGTTTAAAGTGATTTTCATGCTTCCAGGGGCTCGGGAAGTTAATTAAATACCATTTGGAGGCATTTAATGTTCGAGCAAAAACGGCTGATTTTCGACAAAAGAGAAACACCCCCCCATTACGTCATGCTTCAGAAATGTGGAAAATGGTCCGTTTTCAAATGTTTTATTTTTGAACGTCAGTTCACATTTGTAGGTGGATCATCAGTGTTAGAGCTAAAATTAGCATGTTTAAAGTGATTTTCATGCTTCCAGGGGCTCGGGAAGTTAATTAAATACCATTTGGAGGCATTTAATGTTCGAGCAAAAACGGCTGATTTTCGACAAAAGAGATAACACCCCCCCATTACGTCATGCTTCAGAAATGTGGAAAATGGTCCGTTTTCAAATGTTTTATTTTTGAACGTCAGTTCACATTTGTAGGTGGATCATCAGTGTTAGAGCTAAAATTAGCATGTTTAAAGTGATTTTCATGCTTCCAGGGGCTCGGGAAGTTAATTAAATACCATTTGGAGGCATTCAATGTTCGAGCAAAAACGGCTGATTTTCGACAAAAGAGATAACACCCCCCCATTACGTCATGCTTCAGAAATGTGGAAAATGGTCCGTTTTCAAATGTTTTATTTTTGAACGTCAGTTCACATTTGTAGGTGGATCATCAGTGTTAGAGCTAAAATTAGCATGTTTAAAGTGATTTTCATGCTTCCAGGGGCTCGGGAAGTTAATTAAATACCATTTGGAGGCATTTAATGTTCGAGCAAAAACGGCTGATTTTCGACAAAAGAGATAACACCCCCCCATTACGTCATGCTTCAGAAATGTGGAAAATGGTCCATTTTCAAATGTTTTATTTTTGAACGTCAGTTCACATTTGTAGGTGGATCATCAGTGTTAGAGCTAAAATTAGCATGTTTAAAGTGATTTTCATGCTTCCAGGGGCTCGGGAAGTTAATTAAATACCATTTGGAGGCATTTAATGTTCGAGCAAAAACGGCTGATTTTCGACAAAAGAGATAACACCCCCCCATTACGTCATGCTTCAGAAATGTGGAAAATGGTCCGTTTTCAAATGTTTTATTTTTGAACGTCAGTTCACATTTGTAGGTGGATCATCAGTGTTAGAGCTAAAATTAGCATGTTTAAAGTGATTTTCATGCTTCCAGGGGCTCGGGAAGTTAATTAAATACCATTTGGAGGCATTTAATGTTCGAGCAAAAACGGCTGATTTTCGACAAAAGAGATAACACCCCCCCATTACGTCATGCTTCAGAAATGTGGAAAATGGTCCGTTTTCAAATGTTTTATTTTTGAACGTCAGTTCACATTTGTAGGTGGATCATCAGTGTTAGAGCTAAAATTAGCATGTTTAAAGTGATTTTCATGCTTCCAGGGGCTCGGGAAGTTAATTAAATACCATTTGGAGGCATTTAATGTTCGAGCAAAAACGGCTGATTTTCGACAAAAGAGATAACACCCCCCCATTACGTCATGCTTCAGAAATGTGGAAAATGGTCCGTTTTCAAATGTTTTATTTTTGAACGTCAGTTCACATTTGTAGGTGGATCATCAGTGTTAGAGCTAAAATTAGCATGTTTAAAGTGATTTTCATGCTTCCAGGGGCTCGGGAAGTTAATTAAATACCATTTGGAGGCATTTAATGTTCGAGCAAAAACGGCTGATTTTCGACAAAAGAGATAACACCCCCCCATTACGTCATGCTTCAGAAATGTGGAAAATGGTCCGTTTTCAAATGTTTTATTTTTGAACGTCAGTTCACATTTGTAGGTGGATCATCAGTGTTAGAGCTAAAATTAGCATGTTTAAAGTGATTTTCATGCTTCCAGGGGCCCAAAACACAAGATTTATGGAATGGGTAAAAGTGCATGAAAATGGCCAATTTACTCACTCTGAGTTCTCAAAAAGGGTTTCTTCACCCCGGGAAGTTAATTAAATACCATTTGGAGGCATTTAATGTTCGAGCAAAAACGGCTGATTTTCGACAAAAGAGATAACATCCCCCCATTACGTCATGCTTCAGAAATGTGGAAAATGGTCCGTTTTCAAATGTTTTATTTTTGAACGTCAGTTCACATTTGTAGGTGGATCATCAGTGTTAGAGCTAAAATTAGCATGTTTAAAGTGATTTTCATGCTTCCAGGGGCCCAAAACAAGATTTATGGAATGGTTAAAAGTGCATGAAAATGGCCAATTTACTCACTCTGAGTTCTCAAAAAGGGTTTCTTCACCCCGGGAAGTTAATTAAATACCATTTGGAGGCATTTAATGTTCGAGCAAAAACGGCTGATTTTCGACAAAAGAGATAACACCCCCCCATTACGTCATGCTTCAGAAATGTGGAAAATGGTCCGTTTTCAAATGTTTTATTTTTGAACGTCAGTTCACATTTGTAGGTGGATCATCAGTGTTAGAGCTAAAATTAGCATGTTTAAAGTGATTTTCATGCTTCCAGGGGCTCGGGAAGTTAATTAAATACCATTTGGAGGCATTTAATGTTCGAGCAAAAACGGCTGATTTTCGACAAAAGAGATAACACCCCCCCATTACGTCATGCTTCAGAAATGTGGAAAATGGTCCGTTTTCAAATGTTTTATTTTTGAACGTCAGTTCACATTTGAAGGTGGATCATAAGTGTTGGAGCTAAAATTAGCATGTTTAAAGTGATTTTCATGCTTCCAGGGGCCCAAAACACAAGATTTATGGAATGGTTAAAAGTGCATGAAAATGGCCAATTTACTCACTCTGAGTTCTCAAAAAGGGTTTCTTCACCCCGGGAAGTTAATTAAATACCATTTGGAGGCATTTAATGTTCGAGCAAAAACGGCTGATTTTCGACAAAAGAGATAACACCCCCCCATTACGTCATGCTTCAGAAATGTGGAAAATGGTCCGTTTTCAAATGTTTTATTTTTGAACGTCAGTTCACATTTGTAGGTGGATCATCAGTGTTAGAGCTAAAATTAGCATGTTTAAAGTGATTTTCATGCTTCCAGGGGCTCGGGAAGTTAATTAAATACCATTTGGAGGCATTTAATGTTCGAGCAAAAACGGCTGATTTTCGACAAAAGAGATAACACCCCCCCATTACATCATGCTTCAGAAATGTGGAAAATGGTCCGTTTTCAAATGTTTTATTTTTGAACGTCAGTTCACATTTGTAGGTGGATCATCAGTGTTAGAGCTAAAATTAGCATGTTTAAAGTGATTTTCATGCTTCCAGGGGCTCGGGAAGTTAATTAAATACCATTTGGAGGCATTTAATGTTCGAGCAAAAACGGCTGATTTTCGACAAAAGAGATAACACCCCCCCATTACGTCATGCTTCAGAAATGTGGAAAATGGTCCGTTTTCAAATGTTTTATTTTTGAACGTCAGTTCACATTTGTAGGTGGATCATCAGTGTTAGAGCTAAAATTAGCATGTTTAAAGTGATTTTCATGCTTCCAGGGGCCCAAAACACAAGATTTATGGAATGGTTAAAAGTGCATGAAAATGGCCAATTTACTCACTCTGAGTTCTCAAAAAGGGTTTCTTCACCCCGGGAAGTTAATTAAATACCATTTGGAGGCATTTAATGTTCGAGCAAAAACGGCTGATTTTCGACAAAAGAGATAACACCCCCCCATTACGTCATGCTTCAGAAATGTGGAAAATGGTCCGTTTTCAAATGTTTTATTTTTGAACGTCAGTTCACATTTGTAGGTGGATCATCAGTGTTAGAGCTAAAATTAGCATGTTTAAAGTGATTTTCATGCTTCCAGGGGCCCAAAACACAAGATTTATGGAATGGTTAAAAGTGCATGAAAATGGCCAATTTACTCACTCTGAGTTCTCAAAAAGGGTTTCTTCACCCCGGGAAGTTAATTAAATACCATTTGGAGGCATTTAATGTTCGAGCAAAAACGGCTGATTTTCGACAAAAGAGATAACACCCCCCCATTACGTCATGCTTCAGAAATGTGGAAAATGGTCCGTTTTCAAATGTTTTATTTTTGAACGTCAGTTCACATTTGTAGGTGGATCATCAGTGTTAGAGCTAAAATTAGCATGTTTAAAGTGATTTTCATGCTTCCAGGGGCTCGGGAAGTTAATTAAATACCATTTGGAGGCATTTAATGTTCGAGCAAAAACGGCTGATTTTCGACAAAAGAGATAACACCCCCCCATTACGTCATGCTTCAGAAATGTGGAAAATGGTCCGTTTTCAAATGTTTTATTTTTGAACGTCAGTTCACATTTGTAGGTGGATCATCAGTGTTAGAGCTAAAATTAGCATGTTTAAAGTGATTTTCATGCTTCCAGGGGCTCGGGAAGTTAATTAAATACCATTTGGAGGCATTTAATGTTCGAGCAAAAACGGCTGATTTTCGACAAAAGAGATAACACCCCCCCATTACATCATGCTTCAGAAATGTGGAAAATGGTCCGTTTTCAAATGTTTTATTTTTGAACGTCAGTTCACATTTGTAGGTGGATCATCAGTGTTAGAGCTAAAATTAGCATGTTTAAAGTGATTTTCATACTTCCAGGGGCTCGGGAAGTTAATTAAATACCATTTGGAGGCATTTAATGTTCGAGCAAAAACGGCTGATTTTCGACAAAAGAGATAACACCCCCCCATTACGTCATGCTTCAGAAATGTGGAAAATGGTCCGTTTTCAAATGTTTTATTTTTGAACGTCAGTTCACATTTGTAGGTGGATCATCAGTGTTAGAGCTAAAATTAGCATGTTTAAAGTGATTTTCATGCTTCCAGGGGCCCAAAACACAAGATTTATGGAATGGTTAAAAGTGCATGAAAATGGCCAATTTACTCACTCTGAGTTCTCAAAAAGGGTTTCTTCACCCCGGGAAGTTAATTAAATACCATTTGGAGGCATTTAATGTTCGAGCAAAAACGGCTGATTTTCGACAAAAGAGATAACACCCCCCCATTACGTCATGCTTCAGAAATGTGGAAAATGGTCCGTTTTCAAATGTTTTATTTTTGAACGTCAGTTCACATTTGTAGGTGGATCATCAGTGTTAGAGCTAAAATTAGCATGTTTAAAGTGATTTTCATGCTTCCAGGGGCCCAAAACACAAGATTTATGGAATGGTTAAAAGTGCATGAAAATGGCCAATTTACTCACTCTGAGTTCTCAAAAAGGGTTTCTTCACCCCGGGAAGTTAATTAAATACCATTTGGAGGCATTTAATGTTCGAGCAAAAACGGCTGATTTTCGACAAAAGAGATAACACCCCCCCATTACGTCATGCTTCAGAAATGTGGAAAATGGTCCGTTTTCAAATGTTTTATTTTTGAACGTCAGTTCACATTTGTAGGTGGATCATCAGTGTTAGAGCTAAAATTAGCATGTTTAAAGTGATTTTCATGCTTCCAGGGGCTCGGGAAGTTAATTAAATACCATTTGGAGGCATTTAATGTTCGAGCAAAAACGGCTGATTTTCGACAAAAGAGATAACACCCCCCCATTACGTCATGCTTCAGAAATGTGGAAAATGGTCCGTTTTCAAATGTTTTATTTTTGAACGTCAGTTCACATTTGTAGGTGGATCATCAGTGTTAGAGCTAAAATTAGCATGTTTAAAGTGATTTTCATGCTTCCAGGGGCCCAAAACACAAGATTTATGGAATGGTTAAAAGTGCATGAAAATGGCCAATTTACTCACTCTGAGTTCTCAAAAAGGGTTTCTTCACCCCGGGAAGTTAATTAAATACCATTTGGAGGCATTTAATGTTCGAGCAAAAACGGCTGATTTTCGACAAAAGAGATAACACCCCCCCATTACGTCATGCTTCAGAAATGTGGAAAATGGTCCGTTTTCAAATGTTTTATTTTTGAACGTCAGTTCACATTTGTAGGTGGATCATCAGTGTTAGAGCTAAAATTAGCATGTTTAAAGTGATTTTCATGCTTCCAGGGGCCCAAAACACAAGATTTATGGAATGGTTAAAAGTGCATGAAAATGGCCAATTTACTCACTCTGAGTTCTCAAAAAGGGTTTCTTCACCCCGGGAAGTTAATTAAATACAATTTGGAGGCATTTAATGTTCGAGCAAAAACGGCTGATTTTCGACAAAAGAGATAACACCCCCCCATTACGTCATGCTACAGAAATGTGGAAAATGGTCCGTTTTCAAATGTTTTATTTTTGAACGTCAGTTCACATTTGTAGGTGGATCATCAGTGTTAGAGCTAAAATTAGCATGTTTAAAGTGATTTTCATGCTTCCAGGGGCTCGGGAAGTTAATTAAATACCATTTGGAGGCATTTAATGTTCGAGCAAAAACGGCTGATTTTCGACAAAAGAGATAACACCCCCCCATTACGTCATGCTTCAGAAATGTGGAAAATGGTCCGTTTTCAAATGTTTTATTTTTGAACGTCAGTTCACATTTGTAGGTGGATCATCAGTGTTAGAGCTAAAATTAGCATGTTTAAAGTGATTTTCATGCTTCCAGGGGCCCAAAACACAAGATTTATGGAATGGTTAAAAGTGCATGAAAATGGCCAATTTACTCACTCTGAGTTCTCAAAAAGGGTTTCTTCACCCCGGGAAGTTAATTAAATACCATTTGGAGGCATTTAATGTTCGAGCAAAAATGGCTGATTTTCGACAAAAGAGATAACACCCCCCCATTACGTCATGCTTCAGAAATGTGGAAAATGGTCCGTTTTCAAATGTTTTATTTTTGAACGTCAGTTCACATTTGTAGGTGGATCATCAGTGTTAGAGCTAAAATTAGCATGTTTAAAGTGATTTTCATGCTTCCAGGGGCTCGGGAAGTTAATTAAATACCATTTGGAGGCATTTAATGTTCGAGCAAAAACGGCTGATTTTCGACAAAAGAGATAACACCCCCCCATTACGTCATGCTTCAGAAATGTGGAAAATGGTCCGTTTTCAAATGTTTTATTTTTGAACGTCAGTTCACATTTGTAGGTGGATCATCAGTGTTAGAGCTAAAATTAGCATGTTTAAAGTGATTTTCATGCTTCAGGGGCTCGGGAAGTTAATTAAATACCATTTGGAGGCATTTAATGTTCGAGCAAAAACGGCTGATTTTCGACAAAAGAGATAACACCCCCCCATTACGTCATGCTTCAGAAATGTGGAAAATGGTCCGTTTTCAAATGTTTTATTTTTGAACGTCAGTTCACATTTGTAGGTGGATCATCAGTGTTAGAGCTAAAATTAGCATGTTTAAAGTGATTTTCATGCTTCCAGGGGCTCGGGAAGTTAATTAAATACCATTTGGAGGCATTTAATGTTCGAGCAAAAACGGCTGATTTTCGACAAAAGAGATAACACCCCCCCATTACGTCATGCTTCAGAAATGTGGAAAATGGTCCGTTTTCAAATGTTTTATTTTTGAACGTCAGTTCACATTTGTAGGTGGATCATCAGTGTTAGAGCTAAAATTAGCATGTTTAAAGTGATTTTCATGCTTCCAGGGGCCCAAAACACAAGATTTATGGAATGGTTAAAAGTGCATGAAAATGGCCAATTTACTCACTCTGAGTTCTCAAAAAGGGTTTCTTCACCCCGGGAAGTTAATTAAATACCATTTGGAGGCATTTAATGTTCGAGCAAAAACGGCTGATTTTCGACAAAAGAGATAACACCCCCCCATTACGTCATGCTTCAGAAATGTGGAAAATGGTCCGTTTTCAAATGTTTTATTTTTGAACGTCAGTTCACATTTGTAGGTGGATCATCAGTGTTAGAGCTAAAATTAGCATGTTTAAAGTGATTTTCATGCTTCCAGGGGCTCGGGAAGTTAATTAAATACCATTTGGAGGCATTTAATGTTCGAGCAAAAACGGCTGATTTTCGACAAAAGAGATAACACCCCCCCATTACATCATGCTTCAGAAATGTGGAAAATGGTCCGTTTTCAAATGTTTTATTTTTGAACGTCAGTTCACATTTGTAGGTGGATCATCAGTGTTAGAGCTAAAATTAGCATGTTTAAAGTGATTTTCATGCTTCCAGGGGCTCGGGAAGTTAATTAAATACCATTTGGAGGCATTTAATGTTCGAGCAAAAACGGCTGATTTTCGACAAAAGAGATAACACCCCCCCATTACATCATGCTTCAGAAATGTGGAAAATGGTCCGTTTTCAAATGTTTTATTTTTGAACGTCAGTTCACATTTGTAGGTGGATCATCAGTGTTAGAGCTAAAATTAGCATGTTTAAAGTGATTTTCATGCTTCCAGGGGCTCGGGAAGTTAATTAAATACCATTTGGAGGCATTTAATGTTCGAGCAAAAACGGCTGATTTTCGACAAAAGAGATAACACCCCCCCATTACGTCATGCTTCAGAAATGTGGAAAATGGTCCGTTTTCAAATGTTTTATTTTTGAACGTCAGTTCACATTTGTAGGTGGATCATCAGTGTTAGAGCTAAAATTAGCATGTTTAAAGTGATTTTCATGCTTCCAGGGGCTCGGGAAGTTAATTAAATACCATTTGGAGGCATTTAATGTTCGAGCAAAAACGGCTGATTTTCGACAAAAGAGATAACACCCCCCCATTACGTCATGCTTCAGAAATGTGGAAAATGGTCCGTTTTCAAATGTTTTATTTTTGAACGTCAGTTCACATTTGTAGGTGGATCATCAGTGTTAGAGCTAAAATTAGCATGTTTAAAGTGATTTTCATGCTTCCAGGGGCCCAAAACACAAGATTTATGGAATGGTTAAAAGTGCATGAAAATGGCCAATTTACTCACTCTGAGTTCTCAAAAAGGGTTTCTTCACCCCGGGAAGTTAATTAAATACCATTTGGAGGCATTTAATGTTCGAGCAAAAACGGCTGATTTTCGACAAAAGAGATAACACCCCCCCATTACGTCATGCTTCAGAAATGTGGAAAATGGTCCGTTTTCAAATGTTTTATTTTTGAACGTCAGTTCACATTTGTAGGTGGATCATCAGTGTTAGAGCTAAAATTAGCATGTTTAAAGTGATTTTCATGCTTCCAGGGGCCCAAAACACAAGATTTATGGAATGGTTAAAAGTGCATGAAAATGGCCAATTTACTCACTCTGAGTTCTCAAAAAGGGTTTCTTCACCCCGGGAAGTTAATTAAATACAATTTGGAGGCATTTAATGTTCGAGCAAAAACGGCTGATTTTCGACAAAAGAGATAACACCCCCCCATTACGTCATGCTACAGAAATGTGGAAAATGGTCCGTTTTCAAATGTTTTATTTTTGAACGTCAGTTCACATTTGTAGGTGGATCATCAGTGTTAGAGCTAAAATTAGCATGTTTAAAGTGATTTTCATGCTTCCAGGGGCTCGGGAAGTTAATTAAATACCATTTGGAGGCATTTAATGTTCGAGCAAAAACGGCTGATTTTCGACAAAAGAGATAACACCCCCCCATTACGTCATGCTTCAGAAATGTGGAAAATGGTCCGTTTTCAAATGTTTTATTTTTGAACGTCAGTTCACATTTGTAGGTGGATCATCAGTGTTAGAGCTAAAATTAGCATGTTTAAAGTGATTTTCATGCTTCCAGGGGCCCAAAACACAAGATTTATGGAATGGTTAAAAGTGCATGAAAATGGCCAATTTACTCACTCTGAGTTCTCAAAAAGGGTTTCTTCACCCCGGGAAGTTAATTAAATACCATTTGGAGGCATTTAATGTTCGAGCAAAAATGGCTGATTTTCGACAAAAGAGATAACACCCCCCCATTACGTCATGCTTCAGAAATGTGGAAAATGGTCCGTTTTCAAATGTTTTATTTTTGAACGTCAGTTCACATTTGTAGGTGGATCATCAGTGTTAGAGCTAAAATTAGCATGTTTAAAGTGATTTTCATGCTTCCAGGGGCTCGGGAAGTTAATTAAATACCATTTGGAGGCATTTAATGTTCGAGCAAAAACGGCTGATTTTCGACAAAAGAGATAACACCCCCCCATTACGTCATGCTTCAGAAATGTGGAAAATGGTCCGTTTTCAAATGTTTTATTTTTGAACGTCAGTTCACATTTGTAGGTGGATCATCAGTGTTAGAGCTAAAATTAGCATGTTTAAAGTGATTTTCATGCTTCAGGGGCTCGGGAAGTTAATTAAATACCATTTGGAGGCATTTAATGTTCGAGCAAAAACGGCTGATTTTCGACAAAAGAGATAACACCCCCCCATTACGTCATGCTTCAGAAATGTGGAAAATGGTCCGTTTTCAAATGTTTTATTTTTGAACGTCAGTTCACATTTGTAGGTGGATCATCAGTGTTAGAGCTAAAATTAGCATGTTTAAAGTGATTTTCATGCTTCCAGGGGCTCGGGAAGTTAATTAAATACCATTTGGAGGCATTTAATGTTCGAGCAAAAACGGCTGATTTTCGACAAAAGAGATAACACCCCCCCATTACGTCATGCTTCAGAAATGTGGAAAATGGTCCGTTTTCAAATGTTTTATTTTTGAACGTCAGTTCACATTTGTAGGTGGATCATCAGTGTTAGAGCTAAAATTAGCATGTTTAAAGTGATTTTCATGCTTCCAGGGGCCCAAAACACAAGATTTATGGAATGGTTAAAAGTGCATGAAAATGGCCAATTTACTCACTCTGAGTTCTCAAAAAGGGTTTCTTCACCCCGGGAAGTTAATTAAATACCATTTGGAGGCATTTAATGTTCGAGCAAAAACGGCTGATTTTCGACAAAAGAGATAACACCCCCCCATTACGTCATGCTTCAGAAATGTGGAAAATGGTCCGTTTTCAAATGTTTTATTTTTGAACGTCAGTTCACATTTGTAGGTGGATCATCAGTGTTAGAGCTAAAATTAGCATGTTTAAAGTGATTTTCATGCTTCCAGGGGCTCGGGAAGTTAATTAAATACCATTTGGAGGCATTTAATGTTCGAGCAAAAACGGCTGATTTTCGACAAAAGAGATAACACCCCCCCATTACGTCATGCTTCAGAAATGTGGAAAATGGTCCGTTTTCAAATGTTTTATTTTTGAACGTCAGTTCACATTTGTAGGTGGATCATCAGTGTTAGAGCTAAAATTAGCATGTTTAAAGTGATTTTCATGCTTCCAGGGGCCCAAAACACAAGATTTATGGAATGGTTAAAAGTGCATGAAAATGGCCAATTTACTCACTCTGAGTTCTCAAAAAGGGTTTCTTCACCCCGGGAAGTTAATTAAATACCATTTGGAGGCATTTAATGTTCGAGCAAAAATGGCTGATTTTCGACAAAAGAGATAACACCCCCCCATTACGTCATGCTTCAGAAATGTGGAAAATGGTCCGTTTTCAAATGTTTTATTTTTGAACGTCAGTTCACATTTGTAGGTGGATCATCAGTGTTAGAGCTAAAATTAGCATGTTTAAAGTGATTTTCATGCTTCCAGGGGCTCGGGAAGTTAATTAAATACCATTTGGAGGCATTTAATGTTCGAGCAAAAACGGCTGATTTTCGACAAAAGAGATAACACCCCCCCATTACGTCATGCTTCAGAAATGTGGAAAATGGTCCGTTTTCAAATGTTTTATTTTTGAACGTCAGTTCACATTTGTAGGTGGATCATCAGTGTTAGAGCTAAAATTAGCATGTTTAAAGTGATTTTCATGCTTCAGGGGCTCGGGAAGTTAATTAAATACCATTTGGAGGCATTTAATGTTCAAGCAAAAACGGCTGATTTTCGACAAAAGAGATAACACCCCCCCATTACGTCATGCTTCAGAAATGTGGAAAATGGTCCGTTTTCAAATGTTTTATTTTTGAACGTCAGTTCACATTTGTAGGTGGATCATCAGTGTTAGAGCTAAAATTAGCATGTTTAAAGTGATTTTCATGCTTCCAGGGGCTCGGGAAGTTAATTAAATACCATTTGGAGGCATTTAATGTTCGAGCAAAAACGGCTGATTTTCGACAAAAGAGATAACACCCCCCCATTACGTCATGCTTCAGAAATGTGGAAAATGGTCCGTTTTCAAATGTTTTATTTTTGAACGTCAGTTCACATTTGTAGGTGGATCATCAGTGTTAGAGCTAAAATTAGCATGTTTAAAGTGATTTTCATGCTTCCAGGGGCCCAAAACACAAGATTTATGGAATGGTTAAAAGTGCATGAAAATGGCCAATTTACTCACTCTGAGTTCTCAAAAAGGGTTTCTTCACCCCGGGAAGTTAATTAAATACCATTTGGAGGCATTTAATGTTCGAGCAAAAACGGCTGATTTTCGACAAAAGAGATAACACCCCCCCATTACGTCATGCTTCAGAAATGTGGAAAATGGTCCGTTTTCAAATGTTTTATTTTTGAACGTCAGTTCACATTTGTAGGTGGATCATCAGTGTTAGAGCTAAAATTAGCATGTTTAAAGTGATTTTCATGCTTCCAGGGGCCCAAAACACAAGATTTATGGAATGGTTAAAAGTGCATGAAAATGGCCAATTTACTCACTCTGAGTTCTCAAAAAGGGTTTCTTCACCCCGGGAAGTTAATTAAATACCATTTGGAGGCATTTAATGTTCGAGCAAAAACGGCTGATTTTCGACAAAAGAGATAACACCCCCCCATTACGTCATGCTTCAGAAATGTGGAAAATGGTCCGTTTTCAAATGTTTTATTTTTGAACGTCAGTTCACATTTGTAGGTGGATCATCAGTGTTAGAGCTAAAATTAGCATGTTTAAAGTGATTTTCATGCTTCCAGGGGCTCGGGAAGTTAATTAAATACCATTTGGAGGCATTTAATGTTCGAGCAAAAACGGCTGATTTTCGACAAAAGAGATAACACCCCCCCATTACGTCATGCTTCAGAAATGTGGAAAATGGTCCGTTTTCAAATGTTTTATTTTTGAACGTCAGTTCACATTTGTAGGTGGATCATCAGTGTTAGAGCTAAAATTAGCATGTTTAAAGTGATTTTCATGCTTCCAGGGGCTCGGGAAGTTAATTAAATACCATTTGGAGGCATTTAATGTTCGAGCAAAAACGGCTGATTTTCGACAAAAGAGATAACACCCCCCCATTACGTCATGCTTCAGAAATGTGGAAAATGGTCCGTTTTCAAATGTTTTATTTTTGAACGTCAGTTCACATTTGTAGGTGGATCATCAGTGTTAGAGCTAAAATTAGCATGTTTAAAGTGATTTTCATGCTTCCAGGGGCTCGGGAAGTTAATTAAATACCATTTGGAGGCATTTAATGTTCGAGCAAAAACGGCTGATTTTCGACAAAAGAGATAACACCCCCCCATTACGTCATGCTTCAGAAATGTGGAAAATGGTCCGTTTTCAAATGTTTTATTTTTGAACGTCAGTTCACATTTGTAGGTGGATCATAAGTGTTAGAGCTAAAATTAGCATGTTTAAAGTGATTTTCATGCTTCCAGGGGCTCGGGAAGTTAATTAAATACCATTTGGAGGCATTTAATGTTCGAGCAAAAACGGCTGATTTTCGGCAAAAGAGATAACACCCCCCCATTACGTCATGCTTCAGAAATGTGGAAAATGGTCCGTTTTCAAATGTTTTATTTTTGAACGTCAGTTCACATTTGTAGGTGGATCATCAGTGTTAGAGCTAAAATTAGCATGTTTAAAGTGATTTTCATGCTTCCAGGGGCCCAAAACACAAGATTTATGGAATGGTTAAAAGTGCATGAAAATGGCCAATTTACTCACTCTGAGTTCTCAAAAAGGGTTTCTTCACCCCGGGAAGTTAATTAAATACCATTTGGAGGCATTTAATGTTCGAGCAAAAACGGCTGATTTTCGACAAAAGAGATAACACCCCCCCATTACGTCATGCTTCAGAAATGTGGAAAATGGTCCGTTTTCAAATGTTTTATTTTTGAACGTCAGTTCACATTTGTAGGTGGATCATCAGTGTTAGAGCTAAAATTAGCATGTTTAAAGTGATTTTCATGCTTCCAGGGGCTCGGGAAGTTAATTAAATACCATTTGGAGGCATTTAATGTTCGAGCAAAAACGGCTGATTTTCGACAAAAGAGATAACACCCCCCCATTACGTCATGCTTCAGAAATGTGGAAAATGGTCCGTTTTCAAATGTTTTATTTTTGAACGTCAGTTCACATTTGTAGGTGGATCATCAGTGTTAGAGCTAAAATTAGCATGTTTAAAGTGATTTTCATGCTTCCAGGGGCTCGGGAAGTTAATTAAATACCATTTGGAGGCATTTAATGTTCGAGCAAAAACGGCTGATTTTCGACAAAAGAGATAACACCCCCCCATTACGTCATGCTTCAGAAATGTGAAAAATGGTCCGTTTTCAAATGTTTTATTTTTGAACGTCAGTTCACATTTGTAGGTGGATCATCAGTGTTAGAGCTAAAATTAGCATGTTTAAAGTGATTTTCATGCTTCCAGGGGCCCAAAACACAAGATTTATGGAATGGTTAAAAGTGCATGAAAATGGCCAATTTAATCACTCTGAGTTCTCAAAAAGGGTTTCTTCACCCCGGGAAGTTAATTAAATACCATTTGGAGGCATTTAAAGTTCGAGCAAAAACGGCTGATTTTCGACAAAAGAGATAACACCCCCCCATTACGTCATGCTTCAGAAATGTGGAAAATGGTCCGTTTTCAAATGTTTTATTTTTGAACGTCAGTTCACATTTGTAGGTGGATCATCAGTGTTAGAGCTAAAATTAGCATGTTTAAAGTGATTTTCATGCTTCCAGGGGCTCGGGAAGTTAATTAAATACCATTTGGAGGCATTTAATGTTCGAGCAAAAACGGCTGATTTTCGACAAAAGAGATAACACCCCCCCATTACGTCATGCTTCAGAAATGTGGAAAATGGTCCGTTTTCAAATGTTTTATTTTTGAACGTCAGTTCACATTTGTAGGTGGATCATCAGTGTTAGAGCTAAAATTAGCATGTTTAAAGTGATTTTCATGCTTCCAGGGGCTCGGGAAGTTAATTAAATACCATTTGGAGGCATTTAATGTTCGAGCAAAAACGGCTGATTTTCGACAAAAGAGATAACACCCCCCCATTACGTCATGCTTCAGAAATGTGGAAAATGGTCCGTTTTCAAATGTTTTATTTTTGAACGTCAGTTCACATTTGTAGGTGGATCATCAGTGTTAGAGCTAAAATTAGCATGTTTAACCCCTTCGAAGCTAATGACGAGCTGGGCTCGTCATGGCGCTTACCTGCCGTGCGCTGATGACAAGGCCAGCTCGTCATGAAATAAAGTAAAACAACAATTTGCAGCACAGGACGGGAAAACGCCTAGCAGCCATGTGGTTAAAGTGATTTTCATGCTTCCAGGGGCCCAAAACACAAGATTTATGGAATGGTTAAAAGTGCATGAAAATGGCCAATTTACTCACTCTGAGTTCTCAAAAAGGGTTTCTTCACCCCGGGAAGTTAATTAAATACCATTTGGAGGCATTTAATGTTCGAGCAAAAACGGCTGATTTTCGACAAAAGAGATAACACCCCCCCATTACGTCATGCTTCAGAAATGTGGAAAATGGTCCGTTTTCAAATGTTTTATTTTTGAACGTCAGTTCACATTTGTAGGTGGATCATCAGTGTTAGAGCTAAAATTAGCATGTTTAAAGTGATTTTCATGCTTCCAGGGGCCCAAAACACAAGATTTATGGAATGGTTAAAAGTGCATGAAAATGGCCAATTTACTCACTCTGAGTTCTCAAAAAGGGTTTCTTCACCCCGGGAAGTTAATTAAATACCATTTGGAGGCATTTAATGTTCGAGCAAAAACGGCTGATTTTCGACAAAAGAGATAACACCCCCCCATTACGTCATGCTTCAGAAATGTGGAAAATGGTCCGTTTTCAAATGTTTTATTTTTGAACGTCAGTTCACATTTGTAGGTGGATCATCAGTGTTAGAGCTAAAATTAGCATGTTTAAAGTGATTTTCATGCTTCCAGGGGCTCGGGAAGTTAATTAAATACCATTTGGAGGCATTTAATGTTCGAGCAAAAACGGCTGATTTTCGACAAAAGAGATAACACCCCCCCATTACGTCATGCTTCAGAAATGTGGAAAATGGTCCGTTTTCAAATGTTTTATTTTTGAACGTCAGTTCACATTTGTAGGTGGATCATCAGTGTTAGAGCTAAAATTAGCATGTTTAAAGTGATTTTCATGCTTCCAGGGGCCCAAAACACAAGATTTATGGAATGGTTAAAAGTGCATGAAAATGGCCAGTTTACTCACTCTGAGTTCTCAAAAAGGGTTTCTTCACCCCGGGAAGTTAATTAAATACCATTTGGAGGCATTTAATGTTCGAGCAAAAACGGCTGATTTTCGACAAAAGAGATAACACCCCCCCATTACGTCATGCTTCAGAAATGTGGAAAATGGTCCGTTTTCAAATGTTTTATTTTTGAACGTCAGTTCACATTTGTAGGTGGATCATCAGTGTTAGAGCTAAAATTAGCATGTTTAAAGTGATTTTCATGCTTCCAGGGGCCCAAACCACAAGATTTATGGAATGGTTAAAAGTGCATGAAAATGGCCAATTTACTCACTCTGAGTTCTCAAAAAGGGTTTCTTCACCCCGGGAAGTTAATTAAATACCATTTGGAGGCATTTAATGTTCGAGCAAAAACGGCTGATTTTCGACAAAAGAGATAACACCCCCCCATTACGTCATGCTTCAGAAATGTGGAAAATGGTCCGTTTTCAAATGTTTTATTTTTGAACGTCAGTTCACATTTGTAGGTGGATCATCAGTGTTAGAGCTAAAATTAGCATGTTTAAAGTGATTTTCATGCTTCCAGGGGCTCGGGAAGTTAATTAAATACCATTTGGAGGCATTTAATGTTCGAGCAAAAACGGCTGATTTTCGACAAAAGAGATAACACCCCCCCATTACGTCATGCTTCAGAAATGTGGAAAATGGTCCGTTTTCAAATGTTTTATTTTTGAACGTCAGTTCACATTTGTAGGTGGATCATCAGTGTTAGAGCTAAAATTAGCATGTTTAAAGTGATTTTCATGCTTCCAGGGGCCCAAAACACAAGATTTATGGAATGGTTAAAAGTGCATGAAAATGGCCAATTTACTCACTCTGAGTTCTCAAAAAGGGTTTCTTCACCCCGGGAAGTTAATTAAATACCATTTGGAGGCATTTAATGTTCGAGCAAAAACGGCTGATTTTCGACAAAAGAGAAAACACCCCCCCCATTACGTCATGCTTCAGAAATGTGGAAAATGGTCCGTTTTCAAATGTTTTATTTTTGAACGTCAGTTCACATTTGTAGGTGGATCATCAGTGTTAGAGCTAAAATTAGCATGTTTAAAGTGATTTTCATGCTTCCAGGGGCCCAAAACACAAGATTTATGGAATGGTTAAAAGTGCATGAAAATGGCCAATTTACTCACTCTGAGTTCTCAAAAAGGGTTTCTTCACCCCGGGAAGTTAATTAAATACCATTTGGAGGCATTTAATGTTCGAGCAAAAACGGCTGATTTTCGACAAAAGAGATAACACCCCCCCATTACGTCATGCTTCAGAAATGTGGAAAATGGTCCGTTTTCAAATGTTTTATTTTTGAACGTCAGTTCACATTTGTAGGTGGATCATCAGTGTTAGAGCTAAAATTAGCATGTTTAAAGTGATTTTCATGCTTCCAGGGGCCCAAAACACAAGATTTATGGAATGGTTAAAAGTGCATGAAAATGGCCAATTTACTCACTCTGAGTTCTCAAAAAGGGTTTCTTCACCCCGGGAAGTTAATTAAATACCATTTGGAGGCATTTAATGTTCGAGCAAAAACGGCTGATTTTCGACAAAAGAGATAACACCCCCCCATTACGTCATGCTTCAGAAATGTGGAAAATGGTCCGTTTTCAAATGTTTTATTTTTGAACGTCAGTTCACATTTGTAGGTGGATCATCAGTGTTAGAGCTAAAATTAGCATGTTTAAAGTGATTTTCATGCTTCCAGGGGCTCGGGAAGTTAATTAAATACCATTTGGAGGCATTTAATGTTCGAGCAAAAACGGCTGATTTTCGACAAAAGAGATAACACCCCCCCATTACGTCATGCTTCAGAAATGTGGAAAATGGTCCGTTTTCAAATGTTTTATTTTTGAACGTCAGTTCACATTTGTAGGTGGATCATCAGTGTTAGAGCTAAAATTAGCATGTTTAAAGTGATTTTCATGCTTCCAGGGGCTCGGGAAGTTAATTAAATACCATTTGGAGGCATTTAATGTTCGAGCAAAAACGGCTGATTTTCGACAAAAGAGATAACACCCCCCCATTACGTCATGCTTCAGAAATGTGGAAAATGGTCCGTTTTCAAATGTTTTATTTTTGAACGTCAGTTCACATTTGTAGGTGGATCATCAGTGTTAGAGCTAAAATTAGCATGTTTAAAGTGATTTTCATGCTTCCAGGGGCTCGGGAAGTTAATTAAATACCATTTGGAGGCATTTAATGTTCGAGCAAAAACGGCTTATTTTCGACAAAAGAGATAACACCCCCCCCCATTACGTCATGCTTCAGAAATGTGGAAAATGGTCCGTTTTCAAATGTTTTATTTTTGAACGTCAGTTCACATTTGTAGGTGGATCATCAGTGTTAGAGCTAAAATTAGCATGTTTAAAGTGATTTTCATGCTTCCAGGGGCCCAAAACACAAGATTTATGGAATGGTTAAAAGTGCATGAAAATGGCCAATTTACTCACTCTGAGTTCTCAAAAAGGGTTTCTTCACCCCGGGAAGTTAATTAAATACCATTTGGAGGCATTTAATGTTCGAGCAAAAACGGCTGATTTTCGACAAAAGAGATAACACCCCCCCATTACGTCATGCTTCAGAAATGTGGAAAATGGTCCGTTTTCAAATGTTTTATTTTTGAACGTCAGTTCACATTTGTAGGTGGATCATCAGTGTTAGAGCTAAAATTAGCATGTTTAAAGTGATTTTCATGCTTCCAGGGGCTCGGGAAGTTAATTAAATACCATTTGGAGGCAATTAATGTTCGAGCAAAAACGGCTGATTTTCGACAAAAGAGATAACACCCCCCAATTACGTCATGCTTCAGAAATGTGGAAAATGGTCCGTTTTCAAATGTTTTATTTTTGAACGTCAGTTCACATTTGTAGGTGGATCATCAGTGTTAGAGCTAAAATTAGCATGTTTAAAGTGATTTTCATGCTTCCAGGGGCTCGGGAAGTTAATTAAATACCATTTGGAGGCATTTAATGTTCGAGCAAAAACGGCTGATTTTCGACAAAAGAGATAACACCCCCCCATTACGTCATGCTTCAGAAATGTGGAAAATGGTCCGTTTTCAAATGTTTTATTTTTGAACGTCAGTTCACATTTGTAGGTGGATCATCAGTGTTAGAGCTAAAATTAGCATGTTTAAAGTGATTTTCATGCTTCCAGGGGCCCAAAACACAAGATTTATGGAATGGTTAAAAGTGCATGAAAATGGCCAATTTACTCACTCTGAGTTCTCAAAAAGGGTTTCTTCACCCCGGGAAGTTAATTAAATACCATTTGGAGGCATTTAATGTTCGAGCAAAAACGGCTGATTTCGACAAAAGAGATAACACCCCCCCATTACGTCATGCTTCAGAAATGTGGAAAATGGTCAGTTTTCAAATGTTTTATTTTTGAACGTCAGTTCACATTTGTAGGTGGATCATCAGTGTTAGAGCTAAAATTAGCATGTTTAAAGTGATTTTCATGCTTCCAGGGGCCCAAAACACAAGATTTGTGGAATGGTTAAAAGTGCATGAAAATGGCCAATTTACTCACTCTGAGTTCTCAAAAAGGGTTTCTTCACCCCGGGAAGTTAATTAAATACCATTTGGAGGCATTTAATGTTCGAGCAAAAACGGCTGATTTTCGACAAAAGAGATAACACCCCCCATTACGTCATGCTTCAGAAATGTGGAAAATGGTCCGTTTTCAAATGTTTTATTTTTGAACGTCAGTTCACATTTGTAGGTGGATCATCAGTGTTAGAGCTAAAATTAGCATGTTTAAAGTGATTTTCATGCTTCCAGGGGCTCGGGAAGTTAATTAAATACCATTTGGAGGCATTTAATGTTCGAGCAAAAACGGCTGATTTTCGACAAAAGAGATAACACCCCCCCATTACGTCATGCTTCAGAAATGTGGAAAATGGTCCGTTTTCAAATGTTTTATTTTTGAACGTCAGTTCACATTTGTAGGTGGATCATCAGTGTTAGAGCTAAAATTAGCATGTTTAAAGTGATTTTCATGCTTCCAGGGGCTCGGGAAGTTAATTAAATACCATTTGGAGGCATTTAATGTTCGAGCAAAAACGGCTGATTTTCGACAAAAGAGATAACACCCCCCCATTACGTCATGCTTCAGAAATGTGGAAAAGGTCCGTTTTCAAATGTTTTATTTTTGAACGTCAGTTCACATTTGTAGGTGGATCATCAGTGTTAGAGCTAAAATTAGCATGTTTAAAGTGATTTTCATGCTTCCAGGGGCTCGGGAAGTTAATTAAATACCATTTGGAGGCATTTAATGTTCGAGCAAAAACGGCTGATTTTCGACAAAAGAGATAACACCCCCCCATTACGTCATGCTTCAGAAATGTGGAAAATGGTCCGTTTTCAAATGTTTTATTTTTGAACGTCAGTTCACATTTGTAGGTGGATCATCAGTGTTAGAGCTAAAATTAGCATGTTTAAAGTGATTTTCATGCTTCCAGGGGCTCGGGAAGTTAATTAAATACCATTTGGAGGCATTTAATGTTCGAGCAAAAACGGCTGATTTTCGACAAAAGAGATAACACCCCCCCATTACGTCATGCTTCAGAAATGTGGAAAATGGTCCGTTTTCAAATGTTTTATTTTTGAACGTCAGTTCACATTTGTAGGTGGATCATCAGTGTTAGAGCTAAAATTAGCATGTTTAAAGTGATTTTCATGCTTCCAGGGGCCCAAAACACAAGATTTATGGAATGGTTAAAAGTGCATGAAAATGGCCAATTTACTCACTCTGAGTTCTCAAAAAGGGTTTCTTCACCCCGGGAAGTTAATTAAATACCATTTGGAGGCATTTAATGTTCGAGCAAAAACGGCTGATTTTCGACAAAAGAGATAACACCCCCCCATTACGTCATGCTTCAGAAATGTGGAAAATGGTCCGTTTTCAAATGTTTTATTTTTGAACGTCAGTTCACATTTGTAGGTGGATCATCAGTGTTAGAGCTAAAATTAGCATGTTTAAAGTGATTTTCATGCTTCCAGGGGCCCAAAACACAAGATTTATGGAATGGTTAAAAGTGCATGAAAATGGCCAATTTACTCACTCTGAGTTCTCAAAAAGGGTTTCTTCACCCCGGGAAGTTAATTAAATACCATTTGGAGGCATTTAATGTTCGAGCAAAAACGGCTGATTTTCGACAAAAGAGATAACACCCCCCCATTACGTCATGCTTCAGAAATGTGGAAAATGGTCCGTTTTCAAATGTTTTATTTTTGAACGTCAGTTCACATTTGTAGGTGGATCATCAGTGTTAGAGCTAAAATTAGCATGTTTAAAGTGATTTTCATGCTTCCAGGGGCTCGGGAAGTTAATTAAATACCATTTGGAGGCATTTAATGTTCGAGCAAAAACGGCTGATTTTCGACAAAAGAGATAACACCCCCCCATTACGTCATGCTTCAGAAATGTGGAAAATGGTCCGTTTTCAAATGTTTTATTTTTGAACGTCAGTTCACATTTGTAGGTGGATCATCAGTGTTAGAGCTAAAATTAGCATGTTTAAAGTGATTTTCATGCTTCCAGGGGCTCGGGAAGTTAATTAAATACCATTTGGAGGCATTTAATGTTCGAGCAAAAACGGCTGATTTTCGACAAAAGAGATAACACCCCCCCATTACGTCATGCTTCAGAAATGTGGAAAATGGTCCGTTTTCAAATGTTTTATTTTTGAACGTCAGTTCACATTTGTAGGTGGATCATCAGTGTTAGAGCTAAAATTAGCATGTTTAAAGTGATTTTCATGCTTCCAGGGGCTCGGGAAGTTAATTAAATACCATTTGGAGGCATTTAATGTTCGAGCAAAAACGGCTTATTTTCGACAAAAGAGATAACACCCCCCCCCATTACGTCATGCTTCAGAAATGTGGAAAATGGTCCGTTTTCAAATGTTTTATTTTTGAACGTCAGTTCACATTTGTAGGTGGATCATCAGTGTTAGAGCTAAAATTAGCATGTTTAAAGTGATTTTCATGCTTCCAGGGGCCCAAAACACAAGATTTATGGAATGGTTAAAAGTGCATGAAAATGGCCAATTTACTCACTCTGAGTTCTCAAAAAGGGTTTCTTCACCCCGGGAAGTTAATTAAATACCATTTGGAGGCATTTAATGTTCGAGCAAAAACGGCTGATTTTCGACAAAAGAGATAACACCCCCCCATTACGTCATGCTTCAGAAATGTGGAAAATGGTCCGTTTTCAAATGTTTTATTTTTGAACGTCAGTTCACATTTGTAGGTGGATCATCAGTGTTAGAGCTAAAATTAGCATGTTTAAAGTGATTTTCATGCTTCCAGGGGCTCGGGAAGTTAATTAAATACCATTTGGAGGCATTTAATGTTCGAGCAAAAACGGCTGATTTTCGACAAAAGAGATAACACCCCCCAATTACGTCATGCTTCAGAAATGTGGAAAATGGTCCGTTTTCAAATGTTTTATTTTTGAACGTCAGTTCACATTTGTAGGTGGATCATCAGTGTTAGAGCTAAAATTAGCATGTTTAAAGTGATTTTCATGCTTCCAGGGACTCGGGAAGTTAATTAAATACCATTTGGAGGCATTTAATGTTCGAGCAAAAACGGCTGATTTTCGACAAAAGAGATAACACCCCCCCATTACGTCATGCTTCAGAAATGTGGAAAATGGTCCGTTTTCAAATGTTTTATTTTTGAACGTCAGTTCACATTTGTAGGTGGATCATCAGTGTTAGAGCTAAAATTAGCATGTTTAAAGTGATTTTCATGCTTCCAGGGGCCCAAAACACAAGATTTATGGAATGGTTAAAAGTGCATGAAAATGGCCAATTTACTCACTCTGAGTTCTCAAAAAGGGTTTCTTCACCCCGGGAAGTTAATTAAATACCATTTGGAGGCATTTAATGTTCGAGCAAAAACGGCTGATTTTCGACAAAAGAGATAACACCCCCCCATTACGTCATGCTTCAGAAATGTGGAAAATGGTCAGTTTTCAAATGTTTTATTTTTGAACGTCAGTTCACATTTGTAGGTGGATCATCAGTGTTAGAGCTAAAATTAGCATGTTTAAAGTGATTTTCATGCTTCCAGGGGCCCAAAACACAAGATTTGTGGAATGGTTAAAAGTGCATGAAAATGGCCAATTTACTCACTCTGAGTTCTCAAAAAGGGTTTCTTCACCCCGGGAAGTTAATTAAATACCATTTGGAGGCATTTAATGTTCGAGCAAAAACGGCTGATTTTCGACAAAAGAGATAACACCCCCCATTACGTCATGCTTCAGAAATGTGGAAAATGGTCCGTTTTCAAATGTTTTATTTTTGAACGTCAGTTCACATTTGTAGGTGGATCATCAGTGTTAGAGCTAAAATTAGCATGTTTAAAGTGATTTTCATGCTTCCAGGGGCTCGGGAAGTTAATTAAATACCATTTGGAGGCATTTAATGTTCGAGCAAAAACGGCTGATTTTCGACAAAAGAGATAACACCCCCCCATTACGTCATGCTTCAGAAATGTGGAAAATGGTCCGTTTTCAAATGTTTTATTTTTGAACGTCAGTTCACATTTGTAGGTGGATCATCAGTGTTAGAGCTAAAATTAGCATGTTTAAAGTGATTTTCATGCTTCCAGGGGCTCGGGAAGTTAATTAAATACCATTTGGAGGCATTTAATGTTCGAGCAAAAACGGCTGATTTTCGACAAAAGAGATAACACCCCCCCATTACGTCATGCTTCAGAAATGTGGAAAAGGTCCGTTTTCAAATGTTTTATTTTTGAACGTCAGTTCACATTTGTAGGTGGATCATCAGTGTTAGAGCTAAAATTAGCATGTTTAAAGTGATTTTCATGCTTCCAGGGGCTCGGGAAGTTAATTAAATACCATTTGGAGGCATTTAATGTTCGAGCAAAAACGGCTGATTTTCGACAAAAGAGATAACACCCCCCCATTACGTCATGCTTCAGAAATGTGGAAAATGGTCCGTTTTCAAATGTTTTATTTTTGAACGTCAGTTCACATTTGTAGGTGGATCATCAGTGTTAGAGCTAAAATTAGCATGTTTAAAGTGATTTTCATGCTTCCAGGGGCTCGGGAAGTTAATTAAATACCATTTGGAGGCATTTAATGTTCGAGCAAAAACGGCTGATTTTCGACAAAAGAGATAACACCCCCCCATTACGTCATGCTTCAGAAATGTGGAAAATGGTCCGTTTTCAAATGTTTTATTTTTGAACGTCAGTTCACATTTGTAGGTGGATCATCAGTGTTAGAGCTAAAATTAGCATGTTTAAAGTGATTTTCATGCTTCCAGGGGCCCAAAACACAAGATTTATGGAATGGTTAAAAGTGCATGAAAATGGCCAATTTACTCACTCTGAGTTCTCAAAAAGGGTTTCTTCACCCCGGGAAGTTAATTAAATACCATTTGGAGGCATTTAATGTTCGAGCAAAAACGGCTGATTTTCGACAAAAGAGATAACACCCCCCCATTACGTCATGCTTCAGAAATGTGGAAAATGGTCCGTTTTCAAATGTTTTATTTTTGAACGTCAGTTCACATTTGTAGGTGGATCATCAGTGTTAGAGCTAAAATTAGCATGTTTAAAGTGATTTTCATGCTTCCAGGGGCCAAAAACACAAGATTTATGGAATGGTTAAAAGTGCATGAAAATGGCCAATTTACTCACTCTGAGTTCTCAAAAAGGGTTTCTTCACCCCGGGAAGTTAATTAAATACCATTTGGAGGCATTTAATGTTCGAGCAAAAACGGCTGATTTTCGACAAAAGAGATAACACCCCCCCATTACGTCATGCTTCAGAAATGTGGAAAATGGTCCGTTTTCAAATGTTTTATTTTTGAACGTCAGTTCACATTTGTAGGTGGATCATCAGTGTTAGAGCTAAAATTAGCATGTTTAAAGTGATTTTCATGCTTCCAGGGGCTCGGGAAGTTAATTAAATACCATTTGGAGGCATTTAATGTTCGAGCAAAAACGGCTGATTTTCGACAAAAGAGATAACACCCCCCCATTACGTCATGCTTCAGAAATGTGGAAAATGGTCCGTTTTCAAATGTTTTATTTTTGAACGTCAGTTCACATTTGTAGGTGGATCATCAGTGTTAGAGCTAAAATTAGCATGTTTAAAGTGATTTTCATGCTTCCAGGGGCTCGGGAAGTTAATTAAATACCATTTGGAGGCATTTAATGTTCGAGCAAAAACGGCTGATTTTCGACAAAAGAGATAACACCCCCCCATTACGTCATGCTTCAGAAATGTGGAAAATGGTCCGTTTTCAAATGTTTTATTTTTGAACGTCAGTTCACATTTGTAGGTGGATCATCAGTGTTAGAGCTAAAATTAGCATGTTTAAAGTGATTTTCATGCTTCCAGGGGCTCGGGAAGTTAATTAAATACCATTTGGAGGCATTTAATGTTCGAGCAAAAACGGCTGATTTTCGACAAAAGAGATAACACCCCCCCATTACGTCATGCTTCAGAAATGTGGAAAATGGTCCGTTTTCAAATGTTTTATTTTTGAACGTCAGTTCACATTTGTAGGTGGATCATCAGTGTTAGAGCTAAAATTAGCATGTTTAAAGTGATTTTCATGCTTCCAGGGGCCCAAAACACAAGATTTATGGAATGGTTAAAAGTGCATGAAAATGGCCAATTTACTCACTCTGAGTTCTCAAAAAGGGTTTCTTCACCCCGGGAAGTTAATTAAATACCATTTGGAGGCATTTAATGTTCGAGCAAAAACGGCTGATTTTCGACAAAAGAGATAACACCCCCCCATTACGTCATGCTTCAGAAATGTGGAAAATGGTCTGTTTTCAAATGTTTTATTTTTGAATGTCAGTTCACATTTGTAGGTGGATCATCAGTGTTAGAGCTAAAATTAGCATGTTTAAAGTGATTTTCATGCTTCCAGGGGCTCGGGAAGTTAATTAAATACCATTTGGAGGCATTTAATGTTCGAGCAAAAACGGCTGATTTTCGACAAAAGAGATAACACCCCCCCATTACGTCATGCTTCAGAAATGTGGAAAATGGTCCGTTTTCAAATGTTTTATTTTTGAACGTCAGTTCACATTTGTAGGTGGATCATCAGTGTTAGAGCTAAAATTAGCATGTTTAAAGTGATTTTCATGCTTCCAGGGGCTCGGGAAGTTAATTAAATACCATTTGGAGGCATTTAATGTTCGAGCAAAAACGGCTGATTTTCGACAAAAGAGATAACACCCCCCCATTACGTCATGCTTCAGAAATGTGGAAAATGGTCCGTTTTCAAATGTTTTATTTTTGAACGTCAGTTCACATTTGTAGGTGGATCATCAGTGTTAGAGCTAAAATTAGCATGTTTAAAGTGATTTTCATGCTTCCAGGGGCTCGGGAAGTTAATTAAATACCATTTGGAGGCATTTAATGTTCGAGCAAAAACGGCTGATTTTCGACAAAAGAGATAACACCCCCCCATTACGTCATGCTTCAGAAATGTGGAAAATGGTCCGTTTTCAAATGTTTTATTTTTGAACGTCAGTTCACATTTGTAGGTGGATCATCAGTGTTAGAGCTAAAATTAGCATGTTTAACCCCTTCGAAGCTAATGACGAGCTGGGCTCGTCATGGCGCTTACCTGCCGTGCGCTGATGACAAGGCCAGCTCGTCATGAAATAAAGTAAAACAACAATTTGCAGCACAGGACGGGAAAACGCCTAGCAGCCATGTGGTTAAAGTGATTTTCATGCTTCCAGGGGCCCAAAACACAAGATTTATGGAATGGTTAAAAGTGCATGAAAATGGCCAATTTACTCACTCTGAGTTCTCAAAAAGGGTTTCTTCACCCCGGGAAGTTAATTAAATACCATTTGGAGGCATTTAATGTTCGAGCAAAAACGGCTGATTTTCGACAAAAGAGATAACACCCCCCATTACGTCATGCTTCAGAAATGTGGAAAATGGTCCGTTTTCAAATGTTTTATTTTTGAACGTCAGTTCACATTTGTAGGTGGATCATCAGTGTTAGAGCTAAAATTAGCATGTTTAAAGTGATTTTCATGCTTCCAGGGGCTCGGGAAGTTAATTAAATACCATTTGGAGGCATTTAATGTTCGAGCAAAAACGTCTGATTTTCGACAAAAGAGATAACACCCCCCCATTACGTCATGCTTCAGAAATGTGGAAAATGGTCCGTTTTCAAATGTTTTATTTTTGAACGTCAGTTCACATTTGTAGGTGGATCATCAGTGTTAGAGCTAAAATTAGCATGTTTAAAGTGATTTTCATGCTTCCAGGGGCCCAAAACACAAGATTTATGGAATGGTTAAAAGTGCATGAAAATGGCCAATTTACTCACTCTGAGTTCTCAAAAAGGGTTTCTTCACCCCGGGAAGTTAATTAAATACCATTTGGAGGCATTTAATGTTCGAGCAAAAACGGCTGATTTTCGACAAAAGAGATAACACCCCCCCATTACGTCATGCTTCAGAAATGTGGAAAATGGTCCGTTTTCAAATGTTTTATTTTTGAACGTCAGTTCACATTTGTAGGTGGATCATCAGTGTTAGAGCTAAAATTAACATGTTTAAAGTGATTTTCATGCTTCCAGGGGCCCAAAACACAAGATTTATGGAATGGTTAAAAGTGCATGAAAATGGCCAATTTACTCACTCTGAGTTCTCAAAAAGGGTTTCTTCACCCCGGGAAGTTAATTAAATACCATTTGGAGGCATTTAATGTTCGAGCAAAAACGGCTGATTTTCGACAAAAGAGATAACACCCCCCCATTACGTCATGCTTCAGAAATGTGGAAAATGGTCCGTTTTCAAATGTTTTATTTTTGAACGTCAGTTCACATTTGTAGGTGGATCATCAGTGTTAGAGCTAAAATTAGCATGTTTAAAGTGATTTTCATGCTTCCAGGGGCCCAAACCACAAGATTTATGGAATGGTTAAAAGTGCATGAAAATGGCCAATTTACTCACTCTGAGTTCTCAAAAAGGGTTTCTTCACCCCGGGAAGTTAATTAAATACCATTTGGAGGCATTTAATGTTCGAGCAAAAACGGCTGATTTTCGACAAAAGAGATAACACCCCCCCATTACGTCATGCTTCAGAAATGTGGAAAAGGGTCCGTTTTCAAATGTTTTATTTTTGAACGTCAGTTCACATTTGTAGGTGGATCATCAGTGTTAGAGCTAAAATTAGCATGTTTAAAGTGATTTTCATGCTTCCAGGGGCTCGGGAAGTTAATTAAATACCATTTGGAGGCATTTAATGTTCGAGCAAAAACGGCTGATTTTCGACAAAAGAGATAACACCCCCCCATTACGTCATGCTTCAGAAATGTGGAAAATGGTCCGTTTTCAAATGTTTTATTTTTGAACGTCAGTTCACATTTGTAGGTGGATCATCAGTGTTAGAGCTAAAATTAGCATGTTTAAAGTGATTTTCATGCTTCCAGGGGCTCGGGAAGTTAATTAAATACCATTTGGAGGCATTTAGTGTTCGAGCAAAAACGGCTGATTTTCGACAAAAGAGATAACACCCCCCCATTACGTCATGCTTCAGAAATGTGGAAAATGGTCCGTTTTCAAATGTTTTATTTTTGAACGTCAGTTCACATTTGTAGGTGGATCATCAGTGTTAGAGCTAAAATTAGCATGTTTAAAGTGATTTTCATGCTTCCAGGGGCCCAAAACACAAGATTTATGGAATGGTTAAAAGTGCATGAAAATGGCCAATTTACTCACTCTGAGTTCTCAAAAAGGGTTTCTTCACCCCGGGAAGTTAATTAAATACCATTTGGAGGCATTTAATGTTCGAGCAAAAACGGCTGATTTTCGACAAAAGAGATAACACCCCCCCATTACGTCATGCTTCAGAAATGTGGAAAATGGTCCGTTTTCAAATGTTTTATTTTTGAACGTCAGTTCACATTTGTAGGTGGATCATCAGTGTTAGAGCTAAAATTAGCATGTTTAAAGTGATTTTCATGCTTCCAGGGGCCCAAAACACAAGATTTATGGAATGGTTAAAAGTGCATGAAAATGGCCAATTTACTCACTCTGAGTTCTCAAAAAGGGTTTCTTCACCCCGGGAAGTTAATTAAATACCATTTGGAGGCATTTAATGTTCGAGCAAAAACGGCTGATTTTCGACAAAAGAGATAACACCCCCCCATTACGTCATGCTTCAGAAATGTGGAAAATGGTCCGTTTTCAAATGTTTTATTTTTGAACGTCAGTTCACATTTGTAGGTGGATCATCAGTGTTAGAGCTAAAATTAGCATGTTTAAAGTGATTTTCATGCTTCCAGGGGCTCGGGAAGTTAATTAAATACCATTTGGAGGCATTTAATGTTCGAGCAAAAACGGCTGATTTTCGACAAAAGAGATAACACCCCCCCATTACGTCATGCTTCAGAAATGAGGAAAATGGTCCGTTTTCAAATGTTTTATTTTTGAACGTCAGTTCACATTTGTAGGTGGATCATCAGTGTTAGAGCTAAAATTAGCATGTTTAAAGTGATTTTCATGCTTCCAGGGGCTCGGGAAGTTAATTAAATACCATTTGGAGGCATTTAATGTTCGAGCAAAAACGGCTGATTTTCGACAAAAGAGATAACACCCCCCCATTACGTCATGCTTCAGAAATGTGGAAAATGGTCCGTTTTCAAATGTTTTATTTTTGAACGTCAGTTCACATTTGTAGGTGGATCATCAGTGTTAGAGCTAAAATTAGCATGTTTAAAGTGATTTTCATGCTTCCAGGGGCCCAAAACACAAGATTTATGGAATGGTTAAAAGTGCATGAAAATGGCCAATTTACTCACTCTGAGTTCTCAAAAAGGGTTTCTTCACCCCGGGAAGTTAATTAAATACCATTTGGAGGCATTTAATGTTCGAGCAAAAACGGCTGATTTTCGACAAAAGAGATAACACCCCCCCATTACGTCATGCTTCAGAAATGTGGAAAATGGTCCGTTTTCAAATGTTTTATTTTTGAACGTCAGTTCACATTTGTAGGTTGATCATCAGTGTTAGAGCTAAAATTAGCATGTTTAAAGTGATTTTCATGCTTCCAGGGGCTCGGGAAGTTAATTAAATACCATTTGGAGGCATTTAATGTTCGAGCAAAAACGGCTGATTTTCGACAAAAGAGATAACACCCCCCCATTACGTCATGCTTCAGAAATGTGGAAAATGGTCCATTTTCAAATGTTTTATTTTTGAACGTCAGTTCACATTTGTAGGTGGATCATCAGTGTTAGAGCTAAAATTAGCATGTTTAAAGTGATTTTCATGCTTCCAGGGGCTCGGGAAGTTAATTAAATACCATTTGGAGGCATTTAATGTTCGAGCAAAAACGGCTGATTTTCGACAAAAGAGATAACACCCCCCCATTACGTCATGCTTCAGAAATGTGGAAAATGGTCCGTTTTCAAATGTTTTATTTTTGAACGTCAGTTCACATTTGTAGGTGGATCATCAGTGTTAGAGCTAAAATTAGCATGTTTAAAGTGATTTTCATGCTTCCAGGGGCTCGGGAAGTTAATTAAATACCATTTGGAGGCATTTAATGTTCGAGCAAAAACGGCTTATTTTCGACAAAAGAGATAACACCCCCCCATTACGTCATGCTTCAGAAATGTGGAAAATGGTCCGTTTTCAAATGTTTTATTTTTGAACGTCAGTTCACATTTGTAGGTGGATCATCAGTGTTAGAGCTAAAATTAGCATGTTTAAAGTGATTTTCATGCTTCTAGGGGCCCAAAACACAAGATTTATGGAATGGTTAAAAGTGCATGAAAATGGCCAATTTACTCACTCTGAGTTCTCAAAAAGGGTTTCTTCACCCCGGGAAGTTAATTAAATACCATTTGGAGGCATTTAATGTTCGAGCAAAAACGGCTGATTTTCGACAAAAGAGATAACACCCCCCCATTACGTCATGCTTCAGAAATGTGGAAAATGGTCTGTTTTCAAATGTTTTATTTTTGAACGTCAGTTCACATTTGTAGGTGGATCATCAGTGTTAGAGCTAAAATTAGCATGTTTAAAGTGATTTTCATGCTTCCAGGGGCTCGGGAAGTTAATTAAATACCATTTGGAGGCATTTAATGTTCGAGCAAAAACGGCTGATTTTCGACAAAAGAGATAACACCCCCCCATTACGTCATGCTTCAGAAATGTGGAAAATGGTCCGTTTTCAAATGTTTTATTTTTGAACGTCAGTTCACATTTGTAGGTGGATCATCAGTGTTAGAGCTAAAATTAGCATGTTTAAAGTGATTTTCATGCTTCCAGGGGCTCGGGAAGTTAATTAAATACCATTTGGAGGCATTTAATGTTCGAGCAAAAACGGCTGATTTTCGACAAAAGAGATAACACCCCCCCATTACGTCATGCTTCAGAAATGTGGAAAATGGTCCGTTTTCAAATGTTTTATTTTTGAACGTCAGTTCACATTTGTAGGTGGATCATCAGTGTTAGAGCTAAAATTAGCATGTTTAAAGTGATTTTCATGCTTCCAGGGGCTCGGGAAGTTAATTAAATACCATTTGGAGGCATTTAATGTTCGAGCAAAAACGGCTGATTTTCGACAAAAGAGGTAACACCCCCCGATTACGTCATGCTTCAGAAATGTGGAAAATGGTCCGTTTTCAAATGTTTTATTTTTGAACGTCAGTTCACATTTGTAGGTGGATCATCAGTGTTAGAGCTAAAATTAGCATGTTTAAAGTGATTTTCATGCTTCCAGGGGCTCGGGAAGTTAATTAAATACCATTTGGAGGCATTTAATGTTCGAGCAAAAACGGCTGATTTTCGACAAAAGAGATAACACCCCCCCATTACGTCATGCTTCAGAAATGTGGAAAATGGTCCGTTTTCAAATGTTTTATTTTTGAACGTCAGTTCACATTTGTAGGTGGATCATCAGTGTTAGAGCTAAAATTAGCATGTTTAAAGTGATTTTCATGCTTCCAGGGGCCCAAAACACAAGATTTGTGGAATGGTTAAAAGTGCATGAAAATGGCCAATTTACTCACTCTGAGTTCTCAAAAAGGGTTTCTTCACCCCGGGAAGTTAATTAAATACCATTTGGAGGCATTTAATGTTCGAGCAAAAACGGCTGATTTTCGACAAAAGAGATAACACCCCCCCATTACGTCATGCTTCAGAAATGTGGAAAATGGTCCGTTTTCAAATGTTTTATTTTTGAACGTCAGTTCACATTTGTAGGTGGATCATCAGTGTTAGAGCTAAAATTAGCATGTTTAAAGTGATTTTCATGCTTCCAGGGGCTCGGGAAGTTAATTAAATACTATTTGGAGGCATTTAATGTTCGAGCAAAAACGGCTGATTTTCGACAAAAGAGATAACACCCCCCATTACGTCATGCTTCAGAAATGTGGAAAATGGTCCGTTTTCAAATGTTTTATTTTTGAACGTCAGTTCACATTTGTAGGTGGATCATCAGTGTTAGAGCTAAAATTAGCATGTTTAAAGTGATTTTCATGCTTCCAGGGGCTCGGGAAGTTAATTAAATACCATTTGGAGGCATTTAATGTTCGAGCAAAAACGGCTGATTTTCGACAAAAGAGATAACACCCCCCCATTACGTCATGCTTCAGAAATGTGGAAAAGGTCCGTTTTCAAATGTTTTATTTTTGAACGTCAGTTCACATTTGTAGGTGGATCATCAGTGTTAGAGCTAAAATTAGCATGTTTAAAGTGATTATCATGCTTCCAGGGGCTCGGGAAGTTAATTAAATACCATTTGGAGGCATTTAATGTTCGAGCAAAAACGGCTGATTTTCGACAAAAGAGATAACACCCCCCCATTACGTCATGCTTCAGAAATGTGGAAAATGGTCCGTTTTCAAATGTTTTATTTTTGAACGTCAGTTCACATTTGTAGGTGGATCATCAGTGTTAGAGCTAAAATTAGCATGTTTAAAGTGATTTTCATGCTTCCAGGGGCTCGGGAAGTTAATTAAATACCATTTGGAGGCATTTAATGTTCGAGCAAAAACGGCTGATTTTCGACAAAAGAGATAACACCCCCCCATTACGTCATGCTTCAGAAATGTGGAAAATGGTCCGTTTTCAAATGTTTTATTTTTGAACGTCAGTTCACATTTGTAGGTGGATCATCAGTGTTAGAGCTAAAATTAGCATGTTTAAAGTGATTTTCATGCTTCCAGGGGCCCAAAACACAAGATTTATGGAATGGTTAAAAGTGCATGAAAATGGCCAATTTACTCACTCTGAGTTCTCAAAAAGGGTTTCTTCACCCCGGGAAGTTAATTAAATACCATTTGGAGGCATTTAATGTTCGAGCAAAAACGGCTGATTTTCGACAAAAGAGATAACACCCCCCCATTACGTCATGCTTCAGAAATGTGGAAAATGGTCCGTTTTCAAATGTTTTATTTTTGAACGTCAGTTAACATTTGTAGGTGGATCATCAGTGTTAGAGCTAAAATTAGCATGTTTAAAGTGATTTTCATGCTTCCAGGGGCCAAAAACACAAGATTTATGGAATGGTTAAAAGTGCATGAAAATGGCCAATTTACTCACTCTGAGTTCTCAAAAAGGGTTTCTTCACCCCGGGAAGTTAATTAAATACCATTTGGAGGCATTTAATGTTCGAGCAAAAACGGCTGATTTTCGACAAAAGAGATAACACCCCCCCATTACGTCATGCTTCAGAAATGTGGAAAATGGTCCGTTTTCAAATGTTTTATTTTTGAACGTCAGTTCACATTTGTAGGTGGATCATCAGTGTTAGAGCTAAAATTAGCATGTTTAAAGTGATTTTCATGCTTCCAGGGGCTCGGGAAGTTAATTAAATACCATTTGGAGGCATTTAATGTTCGAGCAAAAACGGCTGATTTTCGACAAAAGAGATAACACCCCCCCATTACGTCATGCTTCAGAAATGTGGAAAATGGTCCGTTTTCAAATGTTTTATTTTTGAACGTCAGTTCACATTTGTAGGTGGATCATCAGTGTTAGAGCTAAAATTAGCATGTTTAAAGTGATTTTCATGCTTCCAGGGGCTCGGGAAGTTAATTAAATACCATTTGGAGGCATTTAATGTTCGAGCAAAAACGGCTGATTTTCGACAAAAGAGATAACACCCCCCCATTACGTCATGCTTCAGAAATGTGGAAAATGGTCCGTTTTCAAATGTTTTATTTTTGAACGTCAGTTCACATTTGTAGGTGGATCATCAGTGTTAGAGCTAAAATTAGCATGTTTAAAGTGATTTTCATGCTTCCAGGGGCCCAAAACACAAGATTTATGGAATGGTTAAAAGTGCATGAAAATGGCCAATTTACTCACTCTGAGTTCTCAAAAAGGGTTTCTTCACCCCGGGAAGTTAATTAAATACCATTTGGAGGCATTTAATGTTCGAGCAAAAATGGCTGATTTTCGACAAAAGAGATAACACCCCCCTATTACGTCATGCTTCAGAAATGTGGAAAATGGTCCGTTTTCAAATGTTTTATTTTTGAACGTCAGTTCACATTTGTAGGTGGATCATCAGTGTTAGAGCTAAAATTAGCATGTTTAAAGTGATTTTCATGCTTCCAGGGGCTCGGGAAGTTAATTAAATACCATTTGGAGGCATTTAATGTTCGAGCAAAAACGGCTGATTTTCGACAAAAGAGATAACACCCCCCCATTACGTCATGCTTCAGAAATGTGGAAAATGGTCCGTTTTCAAATGTTTTATTTTTGAACGTCAGTTCACATTTGTAGGTGGATCATCAGTGTTAGAGCTAAAATTAGCATGTTTAAAGTGATTTTCATGCTTCCAGGGGCTCGGGAAGTTAATTAAATACCATTTGGAGGCATTTAATGTTCGAGCAAAAACGGCTGATTTTCGACAAAAGAGATAACACCCCCCCATTACGTCATGCTTCAGAAATGTGGAAAATGGTCTGTTTTCAAATGTTTTATTTTTGAATGTCAGTTCACATTTGTAGGTGGATCATCAGTGTTAGAGCTAAAATTAGCATGTTTAAAGTGATTTTCATGCTTCCAGGGGCTCGGGAAGTTAATTAAATACCATTTGGAGGCATTTAATGTTCGAGCAAAAACGGCTGATTTTCGACAAAAGAGATAACACCCCCCCATTACGTCATGCTTCAGAAATGTGGAAAATGGTCCGTTTTCAAATGTTTTATTTTTGAACGTCAGTTCACATTTGTAGGTGGATCATCAGTGTTAGAGCTAAAATTAGCATGTTTAAAGTGATTTTCATGCTTCCAGGGGCCCAAAACACAAGATTTATGGAATGGTTAAAAGTGCATGAAAATGGCCAATTTACTCACTCTGAGTCCTCAAAAAGGGTTTCTTCACCCCGGGAAGTTAATTAAATACCATTTGGAGGCATTTAATGTTCGAGCAAAAACGGCTGATTTTCGACAAAAGAGATAACACCCCCCCATTACGTCATGCTTCAGAAATGTGGAAAATGGTCTGTTTTCAAATGTTTTATTTTTGAATGTCAGTTCACATTTGTAGGTGGATCATCAGTGTTAGAGCTAAAATTAGCATGTTTAAAGTGATTTTCATGCTTCCAGGGGCTCGGGAAGTTAATTAAATACCATTTGGAGGCATTTAATGTTCGAGCAAAAACGGCTGATTTTCGACAAAAGAGATAACACCCCCCCATTACGTCATGCTTCAGAAATGTGGAAAATGGTCCGTTTTCAAATGTTTTATTTTTGAACGTCAGTTCACATTTGTAGGTGGATCATCAGTGTTAGAGCTAAAATTAGCATGTTTAAAGTGATTTTCATGCTTCCAGGGGCCCAAAACACAAGATTTATGGAATGGTTAAAAGTGCATGAAAATGGCCAATTTACTCACTCTGAGTTCTCAAAAAGGGTTTCTTCACCCCGGGAAGTTAATTAAATACCATTTGGAGGCATTTAATGTTCGAGCAAAAACGGCTGATTTTCGACAAAAGAGATAACACCCCCCCATTACGTCATGCTTCAGAAATGTGGAAAATGGTCTGTTTTCAAATGTTTTATTTTTGAATGTCAGTTCACATTTGTAGGTGGATCATCAGTGTTAGAGCTAAAATTAGCATGTTTAAAGTGATTTTCATGCTTCCAGGGGCTCGGGAAGTTAATTAAATACCATTTGGAGGCATTTAATGTTCGAGCAAAAACGGCTGATTTTCGACAAAAGAGATAACACCCCCCCATTACGTCATGCTTCAGAAATGTGGAAAATGGTCCGTTTTCAAATGTTTTATTTTTGAACGTCAGTTCACATTTGTAGGTGGATCATCAGTGTTAGAGCTAAAATTAGCATGTTTAAAGTGATTTTCATGCTTCCAGGGGCCCAAAACACAAGATTTATGGAATGGTTAAAAGTGCATGAAAATGGCCAATTTACTCACTCTGAGTTCTCAAAAAGGGTTTCTTCACCCCGGGAAGTTAATTAAATACCATTTGGAGGCATTTAATGTTCGAGCAAAAACGGCTGATTTTCGACAAAAGAGATAACACCCCCCCATTACGTCATGCTTCAGAAATGTGGAAAATGGTCCGTTTTCAAATGTTTTATTTTTGAACGTCAGTTCACATTTGTAGGTGGATCATCAGTGTTAGAGCTAAAATTAGCATGTTTAAAGTGATTTTCATGCTTCCAGGGGCTCGGGAAGTTAATTAAATACCATTTGGAGGCATTTAATGTTCGAGCAAAAACGGCTGATTTTCGACAAAAGAGATAACACCCCCCCATTACGTCATGCTTCAGAAATGTGGAAAATGGTCCGTTTTCAAATGTTTTATTTTTGAACGTCAGTTCACATTTGTAGGTGGATCATCAGTGTTAGAGCTAAAATTAGCATGTTTAAAGTGATTTTCATGCTTCCAGGGGCTCGGGAAGTTAATTAAATACCATTTGGAGGCATTTAATGTTCGAGCAAAAACGGCTGATTTTCGACAAAAGAGATAACACCCCCCCATTACGTCATGCTTCAGAAATGTGGAAAATGGTCCGTTTTCAAATGTTTTATTTTTGAACGTCAGTTCACATTTGTAGGTGGATCATCAGTGTTAGAGCTAAAATTAGCATGTTTAAAGTGATTTTCATGCTTCCAGGGGCTCGGGAAGTTAATTAAATACCATTTGGAGGCATTTAATGTTCGAGCAAAAACGGCTGATTTTCGACAAAAGAGATAACACCCCCCCATTACGTCATGCTTCAGAAATGTGGAAAATGGTCCGTTTTCAAATGTTTTATTTTTGAACGTCAGTTCACATTTGTAGGTGGATCATCAGTGTTAGAGCTAAAATTAGCATGTTTAAAGTGATTTTCATGCTTCCAGGGGCTCGGGAAGTTAATTAAATACCATTTGGAGGCATTTAATGTTCGAGCAAAAACGGCTGATTTTCGACAATAGAGATAACACCCCCCCATTACGTCATGCTTCAGAAATGTGGAAAATGGTCCGTTTTCAAATGTTTTATTTTTGAACGTCAGTTCACATTTGTAGGTGGATCATCAGTGTTAGAGCTAAAATTAGCATGTTTAAAGTGATTTTCATGCTTCCAGGGGCTCGGGAAGTTAATTAAATACCATTTGGAGGCATTTAATGTTCGAGCAAAAACGGCTGATTTTCGACAAAAGAGATAACACCCCCCCATTACGTCATGCTTCAGAAATGTGGAAAATGGTCCGTTTTCAAATGTTTTATTTTTGAACGTCAGTTCACATTTGTAGGTGGATCATCAGTGTTAGAGCTAAAATTAGCATGTTTAAAGTGATTTTCATGCTTCCAGGGGCCCAAAACACAAGATTTATGGAATGGTTAAAAGTGCATGAAAATGGCCAATTTACTCACTCTGAGTTCTCAAAAAGGGTTTCTTCACCCCGGGAAGTTAATTAAATACCATTTGGAGGCATTTAATGTTCGAGCAAAAATGGCTGATTTTCGACAAAAGAGATAACACCCCCCCATTACGTCATGCTTCAGAAATGTGGAAAATGGTCCGTTTTCAAATGTTTTATTTTTGAACCTCAGTTCACATTTGTAGGTGGATCATCAGTGTTAGAGCTAAAATTAGCATGTTTAAAGTAATTTTCATGCTTCCAGGGGCTCGGGAAGTTAATTAAATACCATTTGGAGGCATTTAATGTTCGAGCAAAAACGGCTGATTTTCGACAAAAGAGATAACACCCCCCCATTACGTCATGCTTCAGAAATGTGGAAAATGGTCCGTTTTCAAATGTTTTATTTTTGAACGTCAGTTCACATTTGTAGGTGGATCATCAGTGTTAGAGCTAAAATTAGCATGTTTAAAGTGATTTTCATGCTTCCAGGGGCTCGGGAAGTTAACTAAATACCATTTGGAGGCATTTAATGTTCGAGCAAAAACGGCTGATTTTCGACAAAAGAGATAACACCCCCCCATTACGTCATGCTTCAGAAATGTGGAAAATGGTCCGTTTTCAAATGTTTTATTTTTGAACGTCAGTTCACATTTGTAGGTGGATCATCAGTGTTAGAGCTAAAATTAGCATGTTTAAAGTGATTTTCATGCTTCCAGGGGCCCAAAACACAAGATTTATGGAATGGTTAAAAGTGCATGAAAATGGCCAATTTACTCACTCTGAGTTCTCAAAAAGGGTTTCTTCACCCCGGGAAGTTAATTAAATACCATTTGGAGGCATTTAATGTTCGAGCAAAAACGGCTGATTTTCGACAAAAGAGATAACACCCCCCCATTACGTCATGCTTCAGAAATGTGGAAAATGGTCCGTTTTCAAATGTTTTATTTTTGAACGTCAGTTCACATTTGTAGGTGGATCATCAGTGTTAGAGCTAAAATTAGCATGTTTAAAGTGATTTTCATGCTTCCAGGGGCTCGGGAAGTTAATTAAATACCATTTGGAGGCATTTAATGTTCGAGCAAAAACGGCTGATTTTCGACAAAAGAGATAACACCCCCCCATTACGTCATGCTTCAGAAATGTGGAAAATGGTCCGTTTTCAAATGTTTTATTTTTGAACGTCAGTTCACATTTGTAGGTGGATCATCAGTGTTAGAGCTAAAATTAGCATGTTTAAAGTGATTTTCATGCTTCCAGGGGCTCGGGAAGTTAATTAAATACCATTTGGAGGCATTTAATGTTCGAGCAAAAACGGCTGATTTTCGACAAAAGAGATAACACCCCCCCATTACGTCATGCTTCAGAAATGTGGAAAATGGTCCGTTTTCAAATGTTTTATTTTTGAACGTCAGTTCACATTTGTAGGTGGATCATCAGTGTTAGAGCTAAAATTAGCATGTTTAAAGTGATTTTCATGCTTCCAGGGGCCCAAAACACAAGATTTATGGAATGGTTAAAAGTGCATGAAAATGGCCAATTTACTCACTCTGAGTTCTCAAAAAGGGTTTCTTCACCCCGGGAAGTTAATTAAATACCATTTGGAGGCATTTAATGTTCGAGCAAAAACGGCTGATTTTCGACAAAAGAGATAACACCCCCCCATTACGTCATGCTTCAGAAATGTGGAAAATGGTCCGTTTTCAAATGTTTTATTTTTGAACGTCAGTTCACATTTGTAGGGGGATCATCAGTGTTAGAGCTAAAATTAGCATGTTTAAAGTGATTTTCATGCTTCCAGGGGCTCGGGAAGTTAATTAAATACCATTTGGAGGCATTTAATGTTCGAGCAAAAACGGCTGATTTTCGACAAAAGAGATAACACCCCCCCATTACGTCATGCTTCAGAAATGTGGAAAATGGTCCGTTTTCAAATGTTTTATTTTTGAACGTCAGTTCACATTTGTAGGTGGATCATCAGTGTTAGAGCTAAAATTAGCATGTTTAAAGTGATTTTCATGCTTCCAGGGGCTCGGGAAGTTAATTAAATACCATTTGGAGGCATTTAATGTTCGAGCAAAAACGGCTGATTTTCGACAAAAGAGATAACACCCCCCCATTACGTCATGCTTCAGAAATGTGGAAAATGGTCCGTTTTCAAATGTTTTATTTTTGAACGTCAGTTCACATTTGTAGGTGGATCATCAGTGTTAGAGCTAAAATTAGCATGTTTAAAGTGATTTTCATGCTTCCAGGGGCTCGGGAAGTTAATTAAATACCATTTGGAGGCATTTAATGTTCGAGCAAAAACGGCTGATTTTCGACAAAAGAGATAACACCCCCCCATTACGTCATGCTTCAGAAATGTGGAAAATGGTCCGTTTTCAAATGTTTTATTTTTGAACGTCAGTTCACATTTGTAGGTGGATCATCAGTGTTAGAGCTAAAATTAGCATGTTTAAAGTGATTTTCATGCTTCCAGGGGCTCGGGAAGTTAATTAAATACCATTTGGAGGCATTTAATGTTCGAGCAAAAACGGCTGATTTTCGACAAAAGAGATAACACCCCCCCATTACGTCATGCTTCAGAAATGTGGAAAATGGTCCGTTTTCAAATGTTTTATTTTTGAACGTCAGTTCACATTTGTAGGTGGATCATCAGTGTTAGAGCTAAAATTAGCATGTTTAAAGTGATTTTCATGCTTCCAGGGGCCCAAAACACAAGATTTATGGAATGGTTAAAAGTGCATGAAAATGGCCAATTTACTCACTCTGAGTTCTCAAAAAGGGTTTCTTCACCCCGGGAAGTTAATTAAATACCATTTGGAGGCATTTAATGTTCGAGCAAAAACGGCTGATTTTCGACAAAAGAGATAACACCCCCCCATTACGTCATGCTTCAGAAATGTGGAAAATGGTCCGTTTTCAAATGTTTTATTTTTGAACGTCAGTTCACATTTGTAGGTGGATCATCAGTGTTAGAGCTAAAATTAGCATGTTTAAAGTGATTTTCATGCTTCCAGGGGCCCAAAACACAAGATTTATGGAATGGTTAAAAGTGCATGAAAATGGCCAATTTACTCACTCTGAGTTCTCAAAAAGGGTTTCTTCACCCCGGGAAGTTAATTAAATACCATTTGGAGGCATTTAATGTTCGAGCAAAAACGGCTGATTTTCGACAAAAGAGATAACACCCCCCCATTACGTCATGCTTCAGAAATGTAGAAAATGGTCCGTTTTCAAATGTTTTATTTTTGAACGTCAGTTCACATTTGTAGGTGGATCATCAGTGTTAGAGCTAAAATTAGCATGTTTAAAGTGATTTTCATGCTTCCAGGGGCTCGGGAAGTTAATTAAATACCATTTGGAGGCATTTAATGTTCGAGCAAAAACGGCTGATTTTCGACAAAAGAGATAACACCCCCCCATTACGTCATGCTTCAGAAATGTGGAAAATGGTCCGTTTTCAAATGTTTTATTTTTGAACGTCAGTTCACATTTGTAGGTGGATCATCAGTGTTAGAGCTAAAATTAGCATGTTTAAAGTGATTTTCATGCTTCCAGGGGCTCGGGAAGTTAATTAAATACCATTTGGAGGCATTTAATGTTCGAGCAAAAACGGCTGATTTTCGACAAAAGAGATAACACCCCCCCATTACGTCATGCTTCAGAAATGTGGAAAATGGTCCGTTTTCAAATGTTTTATTTTTGAACGTCAGTTCACATTTGTAGGTGGATCATCAGTGTTAGAGCTAAAATTAGCATGTTTAAAGTGATTTTCATGCTTCCAGGGGCTCGGGAAGTTAATTAAATACCATTTGGAGGCATTTAATGTTCGAGCAAAAACGGCTGATTTTCGACAAAAGAGATAACACCCCCCCATTACGTCATGCTTCAGAAATGTGGAAAATGGTCCGTTTTCAAATGTTTTATTTTTGAACGTCAGTTCACATTTGGAGGTGGATCATCAGTGTTAGAGCTAAAATTAGCATGTTTAAAGTGATTTTCATGCTTCCAGGGGCTCGGGAAGTTAATTAAATACCATTTGGAGGCATTTAATGTTCGAGCAAAAACGGCTGATTTTCGACAAAAGAGATAACACCCCCCCATTACGTCATGCTTCAGAAATGTGGAAAATGGTCCGTTTTCAAATGTTTTATTTTTGAACGTCAGTTCACATTTGTAGGTGGATCATCAGTGTTAGAGCTAAAATTAGCATGTTTAAAGTGATTTTCATGCTTCCAGGGGCCCAAAACACAAGATTTATGGAATGGTTAAAAGTGCATGAAAATGGCCAATTTACTCACTCTGAGTTCTCAAAAAGGGTTTCTTCACCCCGGGAAGTTAATTAAATACCATTTGGAGGCATTTAATGTTCGAGCAAAAACGGCTGATTTTCGACAAAAGAGATAACACCCCCCCATTACGTCATGCTTCAGAAATGTGGAAAATGGTCCGTTTTCAAATGTTTTATTTTTGAACCTCAGTTCACATTTGTAGGTGGATCATCAGTGTTAGAGCTAAAATTAGCATGTTTAAAGTGATTTTCATGCTTCCAGGGGCTCGGGAAGTTAATTAAATACCATTTGGAGGCATTTAATGTTCGAGCAAAAACGGCTGATTTTCGACAAAAGAGATAACACCCCCCCATTACGTCATGCTTCAGAAATGTGGAAAATGGTCCGTTTTCAAATGTTTTATTTTTGAACGTCAGTTCACATTTGTAGGTGGATCATCAGTGTTAGAGCTAAAATTAGCATGTTTAAAGTGATTTTCATGCTTCCAGGGGCTCGGGAAGTTAATTAAATACCATTTGGAGGCATTTAATGTTCGAGCAAAAACGGCTGATTTTCGACAAAAGAGATAACACCCCCCCATTACGTCATGCTTCAGAAATGTGGAAAATGGTCCGTTTTCAAATGTTTTATTTTTGAACGTCAGTTCACATTTGTAGGTGGATCATCAGTGTTAGAGCTAAAATTAGCATGTTTAAAGTGATTTTCATGCTTCCAGGGGCCCAAAACACAAGATTTATGGAATGGTTAAAAGTGCATGAAAATGGCCAATTTACTCACTCTGAGTTCTCAAAAAGGGTTTCTTCACCCCGGGAAGTTAATTAAATACCATTTGGAGGCATTTAATGTTCGAGCAAAAACGGCTGATTTTCGACAAAAGAGATAACACCCCCCCATTACGTCATGCTTCAGAAATGTGGAAAATGGTCCGTTTTCAAATGTTTTATTTTTGAACGTCAGTTCACATTTGTAGGTGGATCATCAGTGTTAGAGCTAAAATTAGCATGTTTAAAGTGATTTTCATGCTTCCAGGGGCTCGGGAAGTTAATTAAATACCATTTGGAGGCATTTAATGTTCGAGCAAAAACGGCTGATTTTCGACAAAAGAGATAACACCCCCCCATTACGTCATGCTTCAGAAATGTGGAAAATGGTCCGTTTTCAAATGTTTTATTTTTGAACGTCAGTTCACATTTGTAGGTGGATCATCAGTGTTAGAGCTAAAATTAGCATGTTTAAAGTGATTTTCATGCTTCCAGGGGCTCGGGAAGTTAATTATATACCATTTGGAGGCATTTAATGTTCGAGCAAAAACGGCTGATTTTCGACAAAAGAGATAACACCCCCCCATTACGTCATGCTTCAGAAATGTGGAAAATGGTCCGTTTTCAAATGTTTTATTTTTGAACGTCAGTTCACATTTGTAGGTGGATCATCAGTGTTAGAGCTAAAATTAGCATGTTTAAAGTGATTTTCATGCTTCCAGGGGCCCAAAACACAAGATTTATGGAATGGTTAAAAGTGCATGAAAATGGCCAATTTACTCACTCTGAGTTCTCAAAAAGGGTTTCTTCACCCCGGGAAGTTAATTAAATACCATTTGGAGGCATTTAATGTTCGAGCAAAAACGGCTGATTTTCGACAAAAGAGATAACACCCCCCCATTACGTCATGCTTCAGAAATGTGGAAAATGGTCCGTTTTCAAATGTTTTATTTTTGAACGTCAGTTCACATTTGTAGGTGGATCATCAGTGTTAGAGCTAAAATTAGCATGTTTAAAGTGATTTTCATGCTTCCAGGGGCTCGGGAAGTTAATTAAATACCATTTGGAGGCATTTAATGTTCGAGCAAAAACGGCTGATTTTCGACAAAAGAGATAACACCCCCCCATTACGTCATGCTTCAGAAATGTGGAAAATGGTCCGTTTTCAAATGTTTTATTTTTGAACGTCAGTTCACATTTGTAGGTGGATCATCAGTGTTAGAGCTAAAATTAGCATGTTTAAAGTGATTTTCATGCTTCCAGGGGCTCGGGAAGTTAATTAAATACCATTTGGAGGCATTTAATGTTCGAGCAAAAACGGCTGATTTTCGACAAAAGAGATAACACCCCCCCATTACGTCATGCTTCAGAAATGTGGAAAATGGTCCGTTTTCAAATGTTTTATTTTTGAACGTCAGTTCACATTTGTAGGTGGATCATCAGTGTTAGAGCTAAAATTAGCATGTTTAAAGTGATTTTCATGCTTCCAGGGGCCCAAAACACAAGATTTATGGAATGGTTAAAAGTGCATGAAAATGGCCAATTTACTCACTCTGAGTTCTCAAAAAGGGTTTCTTCACCCCGGGAAGTTAATTAAATACCATTTGGAGGCATTTAATGTTCGAGCAAAAACGGCTGATTTTCGACAAAAGAGATAACACCCCCCCATTACGTCATGCTTCAGAAATGTGGAAAATGGTCCGTTTTCAAATGTTTTATTTTTGAACGTCAGTTCACATTTGTAGGTGGATCATCAGTGTTAGAGCTAAAATTAGCATGTTTAAAGTGATTTTCATGCTTCCAGGGGCTCGGGAAGTTAATTAAATACCATTTGGAGGCATTTAATGTTCGAGCAAAAACGGCTGATTTTCGACAAAAGAGATAACACCCCCCCATTACGTCATGCTTCAGAAATGTGGAAAATGGTCCGTTTTCAAATGTTTTATTTTTGAACGTCAGTTCACATTTGTAGGTGGATCATCAGTGTTAGAGCTAAAATTAGCATGTTTAAAGTGATTTTCATGCTTCCAGGGGCTCGGGAAGTTAATTAAATACCATTTGGAGGCATTTAATGTTCGAGCAAAAACGGCTGATTTTCGACAAAAGAGATAACACCCCCCCATTACGTCATGCTTCAGAAATGTGGAAAATGGTCCGTTTTCAAATGTTTTATTTTTGAACGTCAGTTCACATTTGTAGGTGGATCATCAGTGTTAGAGCTAAAATTAGCATGTTTAAAGTGATTTTCATGCTTCCAGGGGCTCGGGAAGTTAATTAAATACCATTTGGAGGCATTTAATGTTCGAGCAAAAACGGCTGATTTTCGACAAAAGAGATAACACCCCCCCATTACGTCATGCTTCAGAAATGTGGAAAATGGTCCGTTTTCAAATGTTTTATTTTTGAACGTCAGTTCACATTTGTAGGTGGATCATCAGTGTTAGAGCTAAAATTAGCATGTTTAAAGTGATTTTCATGCTTCCAGGGGCTCGGGAAGTTAATTAAATACCATTTGGAGGCATTTAATGTTCGAGCAAAAACGGCTGATTTTCGACAAAAGAGATAACACCCCCCCATTACGTCATGCTTCAGAAATGTGGAAAATGGTCCGTTTTCAAATGTTTTATTTTTGAACGTCAGTTCACATTTGTAGGTGGATCATCAGTGTTAGAGCTAAAATTAGCATGTTTAAAGTGATTTTCATGCTTCCAGGGGCCCAAAACACAAGATTTATGGAATGGTTAAAAGTGCATGAAAATGGCCAATTTACTCACTCTGAGTTCTCAAAAAGGGTTTCTTCACCCCGGGAAGTTAATTAAATACCATTTGGAGGCATTTAATGTTCGAGCAAAAACGGCTGATTTTCGACAAAAGAGATAACACCCCCCCATTACGTCATGCTTCAGAAATGTGGAAAATGGTCCGTTTTCAAATGTTTTATTTTTGAACGTCAGTTCACATTTGTAGGTGGATCATCAGTGTTAGAGCTAAAATTAGCATGTTTAAAGTGATTTTCATGCTTCCAGGGGCCCAAAACACAAGATTTATGGAATGGTTAAAAGTGCATGAAAATGGCCAATTTACTCACTCTGAGTTCTCAAAAAGGGTTTCTTCACCCCGGGAAGTTAATTAAATACCATTTGGAGGCATTTAATGTTCGAGCAAAAACGGCTGATTTTCGACAAAAGAGATAACACCCCCCCATTACGTCATGCTTCAGAAATGTGGAAAATGGTCCGTTTTCAAATGTTTTATTTTTGAACGTCAGTTCACATTTGTAGGTGGATCATCAGTGTTAGAGCTAAAATTAGCATGTTTAAAGTGATTTTCATGCTTCCAGGGGCTCGGGAAGTTAATTAAATACCATTTGGAGGCATTTAATGTTCGAGCAAAAACGGCTGATTTTCGACAAAAGAGATAACACCCCCCCATTACGTCATGCTTCAGAAATGTGGAAAATGGTCCGTTTTCAAATGTTTTATTTTTGAACGTCAGTTCACATTTGTAGGTGGATCATCAGTGTTAGAGCTAAAATGAGCATGTTTAAAGTGATTTTCATGCTTCCAGGGGCTCGGGAAGTTAATTAAATACCATTTGGAGGCATTTAATGTTCGAGCAAAAACGGCTGATTTTCGACAAAAGAGATAACACCCCCCCATTACGTCATGCTTCAGAAATGTGGAAAATGGTCCGTTTTCAAATGTTTTATTTTTGAACGTCAGTTCACATTTGTAGGTGGATCATCAGTGTTAGAGCTAAAATTAGCATGTTTAAAGTGATTTTCATGCTTCCAGGGGCCCAAAACACAAGATTTATGGAATGGTTAAAAGTGCATGAAAATGGCCAATTTACTCACTCTGAGTTCTCAAAAAGGGTTTCTTCACCCTGGGAAGTTAATTAAATACCATTTGGAGGCATTTAATGTTCGAGCAAAAACGGCTGATTTTCGACAAAAGAGATAACACCCCCCCATTACGTCATGCTTCAGAAATGTGGAAAATGGTCCGTTTTCAAATGTTTTATTTTTGAACGTCAGTTCACATTTGTAGGTGGATCATCAGTGTTAGAGCTAAAATTAGCATGTTTAAAGTGATTTTCATGCTTCCAGGGGCTCGGGAAGTTAATTAAATACCATTTGGAGGCATTTAATGTTCGAGCAAAAACGGCTGATTTTCGACAAAAGAGATAACACCCCCCCATTACGTCATGCTTCAGAAATGTGGAAAATGGTCCGTTTTCAAATGTTTTATTTTTGAACGTCAGTTCACATTTGTAGGTGGATCATCAGTGTTAGAGCTAAAATTAGCATGTTTAAAGTGATTTTCATGCTTCCAGGGGCTCGGGAAGTTAATTAAATACCATTTGGAGGCATTTAATGTTCGAGCAAAAACGGCTGATTTTCGACAAAAGAGATAACACCCCCCCATTACGTCATGCTTCAGAAATGTGGAAAATGGTCCGTTTTCAAATGTTTTATTTTTGAACGTCAGTTCACATTTGTAGGTGGATCATCAGTGTTAGAGCTAAAATTAGCATGTTTAAAGTGATTTTCATGCTTCCAGGGGCTCGGGAAGTTAATTAAATACCATTTGGAGGCATTTAATGTTCGAGCAAAAACGGCTGATTTTCGACAAAAGAGATAACACCCCCCCATTACGTCATGCTTCAGAAATGTGGAAAATGGTCCGTTTTCAAATGTTTTATTTTTGAACGTCAGTTCACATTTGTAGGTGGATCATCAGTGTTAGAGCTAAAATTAGCATGTTTAAAGTGATTTTCATGCTTCCAGGGGCTCGGGAAGTTAATTAAATACCATTTGGAGGCATTTAATGTTCGAGCAAAAACGGCTGATTTTCGACAAAAGAGATAACACCCCCCCATTACGTCATGCTTCAGAAATGTGGAAAATGGTCCGTTTTCAAATGTTTTATTTTTGAACGTCAGTTCACATTTGGAGGTGGATCATCAGTGTTAGAGCTAAAATTAGCATGTTTAAAGTGATTTTCATGCTTCCAGGGGCTCGGGAAGTTAATTAAATACCATTTGGAGGCATTTAATGTTCGAGCAAAAACGGCTGATTTTCGACAAAAGAGATAACACCCCCCCATTACGTCATGCTTCAGAAATGTGGAAAATGGTCCGTTTTCAAATGTTTTATTTTTGAACGTCAGTTCACATTTGTAGGTGGATCATCAGTGTTAGAGCTAAAATTAGCATGTTTAAAGTGATTTTCATGCTTCCAGGGGCCCAAAACACAAGATTTATGGAATGGTTAAAAGTGCATGAAAATGGCCAATTTACTCACTCTGAGTTCTCAAAAAGGGTTTCTTCACCCCGGGAAGTTAATTAAATACCATTTGGAGGCATTTAATGTTCGAGCAAAAACGGCTGATTTTCGACAAAAGAGATAACACCCCCCCATTACGTCATGCTTCAGAAATGTGGAAAATGGTCCGTTTTCAAATGTTTTATTTTTGAACCTCAGTTCACATTTGTAGGTGGATCATCAGTGTTAGAGCTAAAATTAGCATGTTTAAAGTGATTTTCATGCTTCCAGGGGCTCGGGAAGTTAATTAAATACCATTTGGAGGCATTTAATGTTCGAGCAAAAACGGCTGATTTTCGACAAAAGAGATAACACCCCCCCATTACGTCATGCTTCAGAAATGTGGAAAATGGTCCGTTTTCAAATGTTTTATTTTTGAACGTCAGTTCACATTTGTAGGTGGATCATCAGTGTTAGAGCTAAAATTAGCATGTTTAAAGTGATTTTCATGCTTCCAGGGGCTCGGGAAGTTAATTAAATACCATTTGGAGGCATTTAATGTTCGAGCAAAAACGGCTGATTTTCGACAAAAGAGATAACACCCCCCATTACGTCATGCTTCAGAAATGTGGAAAATGGTCCGTTTTCAAATGTTTTATTTTTGAACGTCAGTTCACATTTGTAGGTGGATCATCAGTGTTAGAGCTAAAATTAGCATGTTTAAAGTGATTTTCATGCTTCCAGGGGCCCAAAACACAAGATTTATGGAATGGTTAAAAGTGCATGAAAATGGCCAATTTACTCACTCTGAGTTCTCAAAAAGGGTTTCTTCACCCCGGGAAGTTAATTAAATACCATTTGGAGGCATTTAATGTTCGAGCAAAAACGGCTGATTTTCGACAAAAGAGATAACACCCCCCCCATTACGTCATGCTTCAGAAATGTGGAAAATGGTCCGTTTTCAAAAGTTTTATTTTTGAACGTCAGTTCACATTTGTAGGTGGATCGTCAGTGTTAGAGCTAAAATTAGCATGTTTAAAGTGATTTTCATGCTTCCAGGGGCTCGGGAAGTTAATTAAATACCATTTGGAGGCATTTAATGTTCGAGCAAAAACGGCTGATTTTCGACAAAAGAGATAACACCCCCCCATTACGTCATGCTTCAGAAATGTGGAAAATGGTCCGTTTTCAAATGTTTTATTTTTGAACGTCAGTTCACATTTGTAGGTGGATCATCAGTGTTAGAGCTAAAATTAGCATGTTTAAAGTGATTTTCATGCTTCCAGGGGCTCGGGAAGTTAATTAAATACCATTTGGAGGCATTTAATGTTCGAGCAAAAACGGCTGATTTTCGACAAAAGAGATAACACCCCCCCATTACGTCATGCTTCAGAAATGTGGAAAATGGTCCGTTTTCAAATGTTTTATTTTTGAACGTCAGTTCACATTTGTAGGTGGATCATCAGTGTTAGAGCTAAAATTAGCATGTTTAAAGTGATTTTCATGCTTCCAGGGGCCCAAAACACAAGATTTATGGAATGGTTAAAAGTGCATGAAAATGGCCAATTTACTCACTCTGAGTTCTCAAAAAGGGTTTCTTCACCCCGGGAAGTTAATTAAATACCATTTGGAGGCATTTAATGTTCGAGCAAAAACGGCTGATTTTCGACAAAAGAGATAACACCCCCCCATTACGTCATGCTTCAGAAATGTGGAAAATGGTCCGTTTTCAAATGTTTTATTTTTGAACGTCAGTTCACATTTGTAGGTGGATCATCAGTGTTAGAGCTAAAATTAGCATGTTTAAAGTGATTTTCATGCTTCCAGGGGCTCGGGAAGTTAATTAAATACCATTTGGAGGCATTTAATGTTCGAGCAAAAACGGCTGATTTTCGACAAAAGAGATAACACCCCCCCATTACGTCATGCTTCAGAAATGTGGAAAATGGTCCGTTTTCAAATGTTTTATTTTTGAACGTCAGTTCACATTTGTAGGTGGATCATCAGTGTTAGAGCTAAAATTAGCATGTTTAAAGTGATTTTCATGCTTCCAGGGGCCCAAAACACAAGATTTATGGAATGGTTAAAAGTGCATGAAAATGGCCAATTTACTCACTCTGAGTTCTCAAAAAGGGTTTCTTCACCCCGGGAAGTTAATTAAATACCATTTGGAGGCATTTAATGTTCGAGCAAAAACGGCTGATTTTCGACAAAAGAGATAACACCCCCCCATTACGTCATGCTTCAGAAATGTGGAAAATGGTCCGTTTTCAAATGTTTTATTTTTGAACGTCAGTTCACATTTGTAGGTGGATCATCAGTGTTAGAGCTAAAATTAGCATGTTTAAAGTGATTTTCATGCTTCCAGGGGCTCGGGAAGTTAATTAAATACCATTTGGAGGCATTTAATGTTCGAGCAAAAACGGCTGATTTTCGACAAAAGAGATAACACCCCCCCATTACGTCATGCTTCAGAAATGTGGAAAATGGTCCGTTTTCAAATGTTTTATTTTTGAACGTCAGTTCACATTTGTAGGTGGATCATCAGTGTTAGAGCTAAAATTAGCATGTTTAAAGTGATTTTCATGCTTCCAGGGGCTCGGGAAGTTAATTAAATACCATTTGGAGGCATTTAATGTTCGAGCAAAAACGGCTGATTTTCGACAAAAGAGATAACACCCCCCCATTACGTCATGCTTCAGAAATGTGGAAAATGGTCCGTTTTCAAATGTTTTATTTTTGAACGTCAGTTCACATTTGGAGGTGGATCATCATTGTTAGAGCTAAAATTAGCATGTTTAAAGTGATTTTCATGCTTCCAGGGGCTCGGGAAGTTAATTAAATACCATTTGGAGGCATTTAATGTTCGAGCAAAAACGGCTGATTTTCGACAAAAGAGATAACACCCCCCCATTACGTCATGCTTCAGAAATGTGGAAAATGGTCCGTTTTCAAATGTTTTATTTTTGAACGTCAGTTCACATTTGTAGGTGGATCATCAGTGTTAGAGCTAAAATTAGCATGTTTAAAGTGATTTTCATGCTTCCAGGGGCCCAAAACACAAGATTTATGGAATGGTTAAAAGTGCATGAAAATGGCCAATTTACTCACTCTGAGTTCTCAAAAAGGGTTTCTTCACCCCGGGAAGTTAATTAAATACCATTTGGAGGCATTTAATGTTCGAGCAAAAACGGCTGATTTTCGACAAAAGAGATAACACCCCCCCATTACGTCATGCTTCAGAAATGTGGAAAATGGTCAGTTTTCAAATGTTTTATTTTTGAACGTCAGTTCACATTTGTAGGTGGATCATCAGTGTTAGAGCTAAAATTAGCATGTTTAAAGTGATTTTCATGCTTCCAGGGGCTCGGGAAGTTAATTAAATACCATTTGGAGGCATTTAATGTTCGAGCAAAAACGGCTGATTTTCGACAAAAGAGATAACACCCCCCCATTACGTCATGCTTCAGAAATGTGGAAAATGGTCCGTTTTCAAATGTTTTATTTTTGAACGTCAGTTCACATTTGTAGGTGGATCATCAGTGTTAGAGCTAAAATTAGCATGTTTAAAGTGATTTTCATGCTTCCAGGGGCTCGGGAAGTTAATTAAATACCATTTGGAGGCATTTAATGTTCGAGCAAAAACGGCTGATTTTCGACAAAAGAGATAACACCCCCCCATTACGTCATGCTTCAGAAATGTGGAAAATGGTCCGTTTTCAAATGTTTTATTTTTGAACGTCAGTTCACATTTGTAGGTGGATCATCAGTGTTAGAGCTAAAATTAGCATGTTTAAAGTGATTTTCATGCTTCCAGGGGCCCAAAACACAAGATTTATGGAATGGTTAAAAGTGCATGAAAATGGCCAATTTACTCACTCTGAGTTCTCAAAAAGGGTTTCTTCACCCCGGGAAGTTAATTAAATACCATTTGGAGGCATTTAATGTTCGAGCAAAAACGGCTGATTTTCGACAAAAGAGATAACACCCCCCCATTACGTCATGCTTCAGAAATGTGGAAAATGGTCCGTTTTCAAATGTTTTATTTTTGAACGTCAGTTCACATTTGTAGGTGGATCATCAGTGTTAGAGCTAAAATTAGCATGTTTAAAGTGATTTTCATGCTTCCAGGGGCCCAAAACACAAGATTTATGGAATGGTTAAAAGTGCATGAAAATGGCCAATTTACTCACTCTGAGTTCTCAAAAAGGGTTTCTTCACCCCGGGAAGTTAATTAAATACCATTTGGAGGCATTTAATGTTCGAGCAAAAACGGCTGATTTTCGACAAAAGAGATAACACCCCCCCATTACGTCATGCTTCAGAAATGTGGAAAATGGTCCGTTTTCAAATGTTTTATTTTTGAACGTCAGTTCACATTTGTAGGTGGATCATCAGTGTTAGAGCTAAAATTAGCATGTTTAAAGTGATTTTCATGCTTCCAGGGGCTCGGGAAGTTAATTAAATACCATTTGGAGGCATTTAATGTTCGAGCAAAAACGGCTGATTTTCCACAAAAGAGATAACACCCCCCCATTACGTCATGCTTCAGAAATGTGGAAAATGGTCCGTTTTCAAATGTTTTATTTTTGAACGTCAGTTCACATTTGTAGGTGGATCATCAGTGTTAGAGCTAAAATTAGCATGTTTAAAGTGATTTTCATGCTTCCAGGGGCTCGGGAAGTTAATTAAATACCATTTGGAGGCATTTAATGTTCGAGCAAAAACGGCTGATTTTCGACAAAAGAGATAACACCCCCCCATTACGTCATGCTTCAGAAATGTGGAAAATGGTCCGTTTTCAAATGTTTTATTTTTGAACGTCAGTTCACATTTGTAGGTGGATCATCAGTGTTAGAGCTAAAATTAGCATGTTTAAAGTGATTTTCATGCTTCCAGGGGCTCGGGAAGTTAATTAAATACCATTTGGAGGCATTTAATGTTCGAGCAAAAACGGCTGATTTTCGACAAAAGAGATAACACCCCCCCATTACGTCATGCTTCAGAAATGTGGAAAATGGTCCGTTTTCAAATGTTTTATTTTTGAACGTCAGTTCACATTTGTAGGTGGATCATCAGTGTTAGAGCTAAAATTAGCATGTTTAAAGTGATTTTCATGCTTCCAGGGGCTCGGGAAGTTAATTAAATACCATTTGGAGGCATTTAATGTTCGAGCAAAAACGGCTGATTTTCGACAAAAGAGATAACACCCCCCCATTACGTCATGCTTCAGAAATGTGGAAAATGGTCCGTTTTCAAATGTTTTATTTTTGAACGTCAGTTCACATTTGTAGGTGGATCATCAGTGTTAGAGCTAAAATTAGCATGTTTAAAGTGATTTTCATGCTTCCAGGGGCCCAAAACACAAGATTTATGGAATGGTTAAAAGTGCATGAAAATGGCCAATTTACTCACTCTGAGTTCTCAAAAAGGGTTTCTTCACCCCGGGAAGTTAATTAAATACCATTTGGAGGCATTTAATGTTCGAGCAAAAACGGCTGATTTTCGACAAAAGAGATAACACCCCCCCATTACGTCATGCTTCAGAAATGTGGAAAATGGTCCGTTTTCAAATGTTTTATTTTTGAACGTCAGTTCACATTTGTAGGTGGATCATCAGTGTTAGAGCTAAAATTAGCATGTTTAAAGTGATTTTCATGCTTCCAGGGGCTCGGGAAGTTAATTAAATACCATTTGGAGGCATTTAATGTTCGAGCAAAAACGGCTGATTTTCGACAAAAGAGATAACACCCCCCCATTACGTCATGCTTCAGAAATGTGGAAAATGGTCCGTTTTCAAATGTTTTATTTTTGAACGTCAGTTCACATTTGTAGGTGGATCATCAGTGTTAGAGCTAAAATTAGCATGTTTAAAGTGATTTTCATGCTTCCAGGGGCCCAAAACACAAGATTTATGGAATGGTTAAAAGTGCATGAAAATGGCCAATTTACTCACTCTGAGTTCTCAAAAAGGGTTTCTTCACCCCGGGAAGTTAATTAAATACCATTTGGAGGCATTTAATGTTCGAGCAAAAACGGCTGATTTTCGACAAAAGAGATAACACCCCCCCCATTACGTCATGCTTCAGAAATGTGGAAAATGGTCCGTTTTCAAATGTTTTATTTTTGAACGTCAGTTCACATTTGTAGGTGGATCATCAGTGTTAGAGCTAAAATTAGCATGTTTAAAGTGATTTTCATGCTTCCAGGGGCCCAAAACACAAGATTTATGGAATGGTTAAAAGTGCATGAAAATGGCCAATTTACTCACTCTGAGTTCTCAAAAAGGGTTTCTTCACCCCGGGAAGTTAATTAAATACCATTTGGAGGCATTTAATGTTCGAGCAAAAACGGCTGATTTTCGACAAAAGAGATAACACCCCCCCATTACGTCATGCTTCAGAAATGTGGAAAATGGTCCGTTTTCAAATGTTTTATTTTTGAACGTCAGTTCACATTTGTAGGTGGATCATCAGTGTTAGAGCTAAAATTAGCATGTTTAAAGTGATTTTCATGCTTCCAGGGGCTCGGGAAGTTAATTAAATACCATTTGGAGGCATTTAATGTTCGAGCAAAAACGGCTGATTTTCGACAAAAGAGATAACACCCCCCCATTACGTCATGCTTCAGAAATGTGGAAAATGGTCCGTTTTCAAATGTTTTATTTTTGAACGTCAGTTCACATTTGTAGGTGGATCATCAGTGTTAGAGCTAAAATTAGCATGTTTAAAGTGATTTTCATGCTTCCAGGGGCCCAAAACACAAGATTTATGGAATGGTTAAAAGTGCATGAAAATGGCCAATTTACTCACTCTGAGTTCTCAAAAAGGGTTTCTTCACCCCGTGAAGTTAATTAAATACCATTTGGAGGCATTTAATGTTCGAGCAAAAACGGCTGATTTTCGACAAAAGAGATAACACCCCCCCATTACGTCATGCTTCAGAAATGTGGAAAATGGTCCGTTTTCAAATGTTTTATTTTTGAACGTCAGTTCACATTTGTAGGTGGATCATCAGTGTTAGAGCTAAAATTAGCATGTTTAAAGTGATTTTCATGCTTCCAGGGGCCCAAAACACAAGATTTATGGAATGGTTAAAAGTGCATGAAAATGGCCAATTTACTCACTCTGAGTTCTCAAAAAGGGTTTCTTCACCCCGGGAAGTTAATTAAATACCATTTGGAGGCATTTAATGTTCGAGCAAAAACGGCTGATTTTCGACAAAAGAGATAACACCCCCCCATTACGTCATGCTTCAGAAATGTGGAAAATGGTCCGTTTTCAAATGTTTTATTTTTGAACGTCAGTTCACATTTGTAGGTGGATCATCAGTGTTAGAGCTAAAATTAGCATGTTTAAAGTGATTTTCATGCTTCCAGGGGCCCAAAACACAAGATTTATGGAATGGTTAAAAGTGCATGAAAATGGCCAATTTACTCACTCTGAGTTCTCAAAAAGGGTTTCTTCACCCCGGGAAGTTAATTAAATACCATTTGGAGGCATTTAATGTTCGAGCAAAAACGGCTGATTTTCGACAAAAGAGATAACACCCCCCCATTACGTCATGCTTCAGAAATGTGGAAAATGGTCCGTTTTCAAATGTTTTATTTTTGAACGTCAGTTCACATTTGTAGGTGGATCATCAGTGTTAGAGCTAAAATTAGCATGTTTAAAGTGATTTTCATGCTTCCAGGGGCTCGGAAAGTTAATTAAATACCATTTGGAGGCATTTAATGTTCGAGCAAAAACGGCTGATTTTCGACAAAAGAGATAACACCCCCCCATTACGTCATGCTTCAGAAATGTGGAAAATGGTCCGTTTTCAAATGTTTTATTTTTGAACGTCAGTTCACATTTGTAGGTGGATCATCAGTGTTAGAGCTAAAATTAGCATGTTTAAAGTGATTTTCATGCTTCCAGGGGCTCGGGAAGTTAATTAAATACCATTTGGAGGCATTTAATGTTCGAGCAAAAACGGCTGATTTTCGACAAAAGAGATAACACCCCCCCATTACGTCATGCTTCAGAAATGTGGAAAATGGTCCGTTTTCAAATGTTTTATTTTTGAACGTCAGTTCACATTTGTAGGTGGATCATCAGTGTTAGAGCTAAAATTAGCATGTTTAAAGTGATTTTCATGCTTCCAGGGGCTCGGGAAGTTAATTAAATACCATTTGGAGGCATTTAATGTTCGAGCAAAAACGGCTGATTTTCGACAAAAGAGATAACACCCCCCCATTACGTCATGCTTCAGAAATGTGGAAAATGGTCCGTTTTCAAATGTTTTATTTTTGAACGTCAGTTCACATTTGTAGGTGGATCATCAGTGTTAGAGCTAAAATTAGCATGTTTAAAGTGATTTTCATGCTTCCAGGGGCCCAAAACACAAGATTTATGGAATGGTTAAAAGTGCATGAAAATGGCCAATTTACTCACTCTGAGTTCTCAAAAAGGGTTTCTTCACCCCGGGAAGTTAATTAAATACCATTTGGAGGCATTTAATGTTCGAGCAAAAACGGCTGATTTTCGACAAAAGAGATAACACCCCCCCATTACGTCATGCTTCAGAAATGTGGAAAATGGTCCGTTTTCAAATGTTTTATTTTTGAACGTCAGTTCACATTTGTAGGTGGATCATCAGTGTTAGAGCTAAAATTAGCATGTTTAAAGTGATTTTCATGCTTCCAGGGGCTCGGGAAGTTAATTAAATACCATTTGGAGGCATTTAATGTTCGAACAAAAACGGCTGATTTTCGACAAAAGAGATAACACCCCCCCATTACGTCATGCTTCAGAAATGTGGAAAATGGTCCGTTTTCAAATGTTTTATTTTTGAACGTCAGTTCACATTTGTAGGTGGATCATCAGTGTTAGAGCTAAAATTAGCATGTTTAAAGTGATTTTCATGCTTCCAGGGGCTCGGGAAGTTAATTAAATACCA